>NW_027498705.1:0-40624 GCF_021521415.1 Bidens hawaiensis | reverse complement strand
ATGCATAAATGAATTTACGAGATACGTGACTATGATGTAGGATGATATGAACACCATTATGCAATTATCACTTATAACTTATCTTTTACGAGACAACCTATCAGTAAACAAGGTACAGATCCTTACCCCCTCTTTTGTTATCTGTTTCGATTGTGATAAACTCTGTTGACTAACACCAGGAACTCTTTGCATCTTTGGCTTTCCGTATGTTTCACGTTTATTTCGGTTATTTTGGTTCACTACAAGAATTTTGAAACATGTACGTTCCAGGAAAGTAATATGAATTTCGAACATCATGGAAAACAGAACTTTGATAACGTATCTGGGTATGGTGGATACGCTGCGGTACATCCTATATATAAACACCCGACTACATTATCAAGGTGCCGTTAACCAAGATGTATGGGCTTCATGTTACGCTTAGTTTTCCGATATGTTATACTTTAGTCAATAACATGTTAATTGTCTATTACGTTTTAACAAAAACAAGCATACGGTAAATTTAAATTTATTTTGCTCATTACCGCATGTTCCGATACCGAATTTTTAAATGCTTCAAACTATATATTTTTATGCTCTGTTACCCTGAGTGCTACGCTTCTCGTGGAGTGTCCCACGAGCATGTTGTTGTGGCACTGGCAACGTGTGCTCCTTCCATGACGGAGAGATTAGTTCATGGCGTCCCTAGGTACAGGTGTGGTACAAAGCTACTAGGAGGCGTATGGATCGATCCTAGTTCTGTTTCAGTTTCTGTTTCTGGGAATGGATGTAGGTGTGCCAACCTGCCCCATTCTATGTGATTGGTATATAGGAATGGCCCCCTGTATATCGTCACCTCTGTTTAGTGTTACTGTTCGGCTCATGGGTACATCCGTATGATATGAATTATGTGTTACTTTTAAATTATATGTTATTGTTATAAATTATTTGCTACCGTTATGAATCATTTGTTACTGTTCTGAATTATCTGTTACTATTATGACTCACAAGTTATTGTTTTGACTTATTCAGAAGTGTTTTGACTTACTGTTTACACAAACTCTTTTATTAACTATGTACCGTTTATCGAAGATGATTTATTGTTACCGAAAACTTTTTGCTATCACCGTCGTAAACTATTTTTAAACTTATCTTTGCCATTTTTTTACTCGAGCCTATTATTCCGTACTGGGCATTCGGCTCATTCCGTAAATTTTTCCCCTCTCAGGTTCACACAGGTTACTTTGGGCTGGATGAAGAGAGTGAAATAAAATTTTAGGATGCTTATGAAGATTTCTAACTAGTGGAATTATGTCTTCTGCCTCTGCATACCTCCGTATATTGTGACACGTCAGCCCTATCTGGATTGGGGTGTTACAGTAATAGTATAGGTAGATAGTTAGATTACAATAAATCTTTACCCATGTAACAAATCTTAACTAATATGTTTTATCTAATCATAACTAATATGTTTTATATAAATTATAATACACTCCCTAGCAGCCGGAGCGAGAGGAAATCAGATGCTCGGATTGTAGCATAAAACAACGAAGATGCTGATATAGAAAACATACAATTTTGGAAACATAAGTAAGAGAAAACTTTGTGACGGCACATTGATGACATGAAAAAAAAATATAACAATACACAGTCTCTATATATGCGTACAACGTGGACCAGCCTGGGGTTGTCTCTTGGTCCTGCAAGGGGCTTCCGCCCCTTTAACCCTGCTGCCAGGGGTGCTGCCTCCGAACCACAAACAAGAGGCGCCACGCCATTAATTGGGATCCATGTTCGTTTCTCTTGGTCTTGCAAGGGGCTTCCGCCCCTTTAACCCTGCTGCTAGGGGTGCTGTCTCCGGACGTCAGCCAAGGGGCGCCACGCCATTAATTGGAATCCGCGCCAATTAATTGGAATCCCTATTCGTTAGGGGCTTCACCCCTAACATTAATTGGAAGATTTTTTATCGGAAATGCGTAACAAAGGTTTTCTGACAAAGACTATTCCTACTGCACGATTCTGTCGGGAATAGTCAAATACGTAGGTTAAGAATGTTTCCTACGCATTTCTGACGGAAATTGGCGTAGGAAACAAACCAGTTTTCTAGTAGTGGTGCCGCTTAGTTTAATTTGAGGTTAAAAATCTTGTTTCACTAAGGAACATTTTTCCAGAGTTGATTAGACTAGTTTTATCAACAATCCAACACAACATTTTAATAAAAAATTAATTTCTCTCTTTCACATAAACAACCCAACCTAACTCAATTTTTCACTTTCATTCAAAACCCAATCCAACCCAATTATTTTAATACATATATCTTATTTAGATTTTAATTTATTCCATAAAATCTATTAAAATTTAGAAAATGTTTATTTTTTAAATTGTATTATTTTAAATATAAAAAATATTAAAAAAAACTACGATCATTAAACATAGTTAATAAAAAAGATAATTCAAGTTACAAGCATGACACTGAATGTAAAATTGCAAGTACATAAGATGGAAATCAGATAATATCATAATTCTGTAAAAAAAACTTGAATTTTTACAAGTAACAAAACTAATTTTACATATAATAATATTATAAAAAATACATGTTTTTAAAAGTGTACCGTTTTTAACAAAATTTATATCGAAATGCTCATAAAATTAAACTATACAAGACTGTTTTTTAAAATTTTAAAATAAGTTAAATAATATAAATTATTAAAAAAAATCAAATTATATACAAAAAAAATTGTTTCAAAGAAAAGAATGAAAAAAGGAATATTTAAATGAAGTTGGGTAATGGCCTAAGTTGATCTCACGGCTTCGGCTGTGCATTTTAGTTAATTTAATTTATTTTTTTAATAGGTAAATAGTGTAAAAACCTCATAGAAGGTTGTTGATAAAACTAGTCTTACTAGGAGTGACTTTACTACTACAGGTAAAATTTCACATTTTCACTATGGGAAAAACTTCAGCGGGTTGTTTATACTTCTTAAAAGTTAGACGCATAGATAGTTCATAGAATTTGATTTCAATTATGTATCGTACTCATTCTAGCTGCTTTCATTCGTTTCGCAATCAATAAAAGTGTGTTAACCCTAATTCAATTTTGGATTTCATTGTGTAAATGTTCTAGTTCATAATCTGTGTTTAGTTCGTGTTCTTTGGTGTTAATCGATAGAATTTGCGCTAATGTGTTAACAATGATAATAAACTCAAACAAATGTGCACCTTACACCTCCTTATTTGCTTTATTATTATTATTATTATTTTTTTTGATCTCTTGGGCAAGATTAAAAAACAGTTTTTTTCCCTCACTTATATTTTGACTTTTCATATTGATTTTTTTACTTTTAAAAAATGTATTTTTCTTTTAATGGTGGGGGTATTTGGTGGTAGTGGATGAGGGTGGTGGTGTCTAGTGCTGGGTGGGTGGGTCGTGGTGTTTGGAGGCGGTAGAAGATGAAGATAATTAAGATAATATTGAAAAGATTTATTGTCAACTAGACAATGAATAGAGGACGGTTTTGCAACAACATATATATAATATGCATGCATGTGCTTCGACAACCGAAAACTAATAGTGGTTAGTGGATCAGTGGAGGGACCTAAAGTGCATATATTTTATCATAAACTTATTTTATGTCATCTTTTATTCATTTATGAACACAAAGAACAAAATAACCTATTAATTTTGGGAAGTTGCAAAGAAATGAACAAATTAATTTGATTGTTCATTACCTACAAATGTGAATGTTAAGCAATAGAAATTTTTTAAAAAAATCTGTCCATCTGAGAGTTTTTTATATATATATTGTGTGTAAGAAGCAATAAGGTTTTAGAATAATAAATTAAAAAATAAACCACTTAAAGTTTGTTATTTTTGTTCTTGTAATAGTTTAGTTTCTTGCACAGTGCAAGTGTGAAAGATAGTGGTGAAATTGGATAATTTAAGCGAAAAAATTTAGTTCATAGATGAGGGAACGTAAATTTTGGTTGATTTCGCATCTGATTTTGATTGTGAAAAAATTTAGTTCATAGTTGAGGGAACATAAATTTTAAATAAAAAAAAATTTCAAATTCATGAAATAACAAAATAAATATATATGTAAGATAGGAAGAGTGTCATTAAGAAGAAAATAACTTAGATGAATGTGCATGGAGTAAACTAAGAAGAACAACAAAGTGCACAAGTCAAAGCATTAAAGAATATGTCGAGGTCAAAGGGATAGAAACATTAAAAAATACTAAGATCTCTGCCTGCCAAATTTGTGGCTAAAGTTATTGCAATTGAAGAAGCTGAGACATTAAAAAGTAGTCTACTGAAAAATTGGTGGGATCTCTAAAAGCCATTGAAATGAGGCAGCTGACTAAGGACACACATGCAACAAGTTGTTTTCAAAGTGGAGAAAGCGCAACGAAACCTTGCGAAGCTGTTGCAACTTGCAAACCTTGCTAAACGAGTCAGCGGTCACAAAACACGCCAAAAAAAACTGATAGAGGTGGACTCAAAGGTGTAAGGCACTTCAAAGAAGCCCAATAGAGCAACAACTAAAGTCCAACAAGGGGCTCCAATGGAGAGATTGTGGAGGTTTAGGGACTGAAATTTTATCATAAGAGAAGTTAGAATGTTTTGAGTCTTAGTTAAAATAAAAAGAAAGTGTTGGATTAGTAACCTAAACTTTAATAATCTTTTAAGTATCATATTGAATCATGAAATTTAGCGTTCGGTTTTTTGTTGGTTTTACAAAAACTCATCCATTCCCCCCCCCAACCCAAGATTCCAATCTACACTAAGATTTTACCGGCCATCGATCCTACTGTCTTCCTCCAATCATGTGAATTGGGGTTTTATATCTACACGCCAAGTGTTCGATGAAATGCCTTTTTAAGTTTTAGTATCGTTTTTGCCATATTTTTATGACAACTCATTCTTCTACTTTGAACGGCTCATAGCCGTGCCCGTTCCGTGCGTTTCATTGTTGTTCGAATGGTGGAGCGGGAAATAAGGGGATTTCTCGCTTGATCTCTCATCTCAAGAGTGTGCACCTTACTAAAGAAGAACGTAAAAGTGTGTTGCGGGAAGCGATCTCTACAGACCATGGCTTGTTTTTGAAAGTGGATGAAACATTGAAGGTTTTGGCTCAATGGTTGTGTGGGGATTGCATGAACCTTCAGAGCTTGAAACGTGCTTGTCATCACCCTGATGGCATTGTGAAGTTTGACGATCGTGCAATTGACTCAGGTACACACATTATTGGGATTTCGAAACCTTCTATCAAGGGACCCGAGACACCTGTTCATGAGTCCTTCGTGTTGGATGTCTCCCTCCTTGATCGCATACTTAAGGCACCTATCATTACTGTCAAGAGTATCCCTCATAGTTGTCGGATGGCCTTTTCGCAAGCTTTGAAAACAACACTCTGTAAAGTGGTTGCTCAACCAGATTCTGTTGATGCGTGGGTTAGGCTGTTACTTATTCCTCGTTGCACGTTACAGGTGTTCAGACCCAAAAATAGACACGAAAGCAGGTCCGGGAATAGGAAAGCCATGCAACATCATTCAATAATGAGTTCTTTAGCCACGTGGGGGAAAGTTGACGGTATCACCATGTTAATTAAAAATCTATTAATTAAATGATTCTGGTTCGAGGTCCTTAGGCCAAGGTGACATGGATATTCAAAAGGAGGGGGATCTTGTCAACAATAACGTTAAACAGTGTCTTCGAAAAGTTGCGGATGGTCACTTTACTACTGCAGTAAAGGTGTTATGCTCCTCCGGTATTGCACCATACAATTCTGATACCACAAAGGCTTTAGAGGCTAAACACCCGTACAAGAAACTGCCGGCTATGCCGAACATGACTTATTCTGAGCCTCCTCTTGTGGCGGAGGTTGATAGTGTCCTTGGTTGCATTAAATCGTTTCCCGAAGGAACTTCGTGTGGGAGGGACGGTTTGAGGGCGCAACATATTTTGGATGCTCTTTGTGAAGAAGGGTCGGCTATTGCCACTGACCTCATATGTGCTATCACTGCAGTGGTTAATTTATGGTTAGGAGGGAGATGTCCGTCTACTTTGGCAGAGTTTGTCGTGTCTGCTCCTCTTACACAACTTTTAAAACCCGACAACGGGATTCGACCTATTGCAGTGGGTACTATATGGAGGCGTTTGGTTTCTAAGGTTGCTATGAAAGGTGTTGGCAAAGAAATGACCAAATACCTTAATGATTTCCAGTTTGGAGTCGGTGTGTCGGGGGGTGCGGATGCCATATTACATAGCGCCAACAGGGTATTGAGTGAGCGCCACACTGATGGGTCTCTTGCAATGGTTACAGTTGATCTTTCTAATGCATTTAATTTGGTGGATAGATCAGCTTTACTTCATGAGGTAAGGATCAGATGCCCTTCTATTTCCTTGTGGATGGAATTTTTATATGGGCAGCCATCAAGACTATATCTTGGGGATGATCATATTTGGTCCACCACGGGGGTTCAACAAGGAGACCCATTGGGACTACTTCTTTTTTCCCTTGTTTTACACCCCTTGTGCATCAGATTCGAGACAATTGCAAGCTTCTTCTTCATGTTTGGTATCTTGATGATGGCACAATCATTGGAGATTCAATGGGGGTGGCTAAAGTGTTGGATATCATTAAGGTGACGGGTCCAACTTTGGGTCTTGAACTGAATATTAAGAAAATTGAGCTATTTTGACCTTCTTGTGATGGTACGAAGTCTCGTGACAGTTTATTCCATGTTGACATCGTGAGACCATTATTAGAGGTGAAGCTTCTTGGGGGAGCTGTTAGTAAAGACACCGGGTTTATTAGGGGGTTGGCAAAGAAGAGAGCTACTAATGTTGTTGATTTGATACGTCTTCTCCCAACACTTGGTGACCCGCAGAGTGAGTTACTTTTTCTTCGATCATGTATGGGTATTGCTAAATTTTTCTTCAGTTTGAGAACTTGCCAACCTGTACACATGATGGAGGCAGCAGTGTTTTTTGACAAGGGATTGCGTGAGGCGATCGAGGACATTGTAGTTTGTGGAGGTCCTTTCTTTGGAGACCTCCAATGGCGACTTGCTTCCTTACCCATTAAGAATGGGGGTTTGGGGTTGTATGCGGCAGTAGAGGCTTCCTCTTATGCGTTTGTGGCCTCGAGAGCCCAATCGTGGGTGCTTCAGGATCACATTTTGCGAGACAGTGGTATATGTGGGATGGATTCTGATTATTCTTGTGCTCTGGCTTGTCTTCGTGATATGATTCCAAGCGTCGATTTTAGCAGTTTCACCAACAAAGAGACCGCCCCCTCTAAAGCCCAGCATGCATTGGCGAGCGCTCTTTTTAGTAAAATTGTTCACGACATGGAGTCACACTTTAACATGACAAGCAGACAAAAAGCCATTTTTGAGTGTCTACGAGCACCACATGTTCAAGATTTTCTTCTTGCTATTCCTATAGATGCGTTAGGTCATCATATGTCTTCAGTGGAGTATCGTACTATCCTTAAGTATCGCCTCATGATTCCTCTAATCCTGGTTGATGAGATATGTCCTATTTGTCGTAAGGCGTGTTTAGACTCATATGGGGAGCACGCGGTGCACTGTAAAGAGCTCCCGGGATTCAAGTACCGACACGATCTGGTTAGGGATGTGTTCTTTGATATATTCAGGCGGGCCGGAATTTCTGTTAAGAAAGAAGCACCTGTAAATTTCCTGACTGACCCGTCGGAGGGAAGATCATCTCTTCGACTGGCTGACATTTTGGTGTTTGGATGGATAGGAGGAAAACACGTGTGTGTGGATTTAACAGGGGTTTCCCCTTTAGTGGGCTTGGGGTGTAGTGGTTTCGCAGTCGGTCAAGCCGCATTAAAAGCTGCTTCAGGCAAGGTGGCAAAACATGAGAAGGCGTGTCTTGACAACCAACATGTATTTATTCCTTTTGCTTTTGACACTTTTGGTTTCCTCGCGCCTAAAACTGTGGAGTTACTTATCCGTATTCAGCAGGTCATGCATAGTAATGTTATGACTCCAAGATCAGCTAATGTAGTTTTTAAAAGATTGGGTTTTGCAATTCAAAAGGGGGTAGCGGCGTAGCTTGTTGCCTGCTTGCCTTCTGTTTCGATGTAATCTAAACTATGCACATGAACTATATACTTGAAACTATTTTAATCATTATATTATGTCACGATATAGTGACATATCTAACTTTAGTTATGTTATTTATGGTGGATATATAATCAATCTCCCTGGTCCAAAAACCTGGAGCACAAACATAGGACCAAATCTGATATGCCAACCCATCCATTAAAAATCACATGTTGGGTGATCAAAACAGTTCATTTCGTTGAGCAAAACCTTTGGTATTGGAACCCAAACAGGGGATAATAACTAATAATGATCATGGTAAGGAAATTATACCCAACGTGAATTTTGTTCCTGCATTAAACCAAAATATTCTAAGTTTGGGGCAAATCATGCTCTAAGGTTTTGAAGTATGATTTGAGGGAAATTTATGGTATATTTTAAACAAATATGCTCACGAATCCGATAAAGGAACTTTGGTAATTGGCAACTCGAGTTCAAACTTAGAAACCAAGATGAAGGGATTTCGAAATTGAGGATGCCAACAATGATCAAATATTCAAATTGATCCATTGCTATTTAACTAACAAGCAAACAAATTGTCAATCATGATGTCCAGGTGTGAAAATAATGTGTATTGATGAACGTTTATTAAATGAGTTAGACACATCTACGTGCATTTGATCAAGATCAAAGGTTTATTGAATTGCCAACAGAATGAAGTTTGATCAAGATCAAATGAATCGCACACAGAATGAAGTTTGATCAAGGTTAATTAATGTGTCCCGCAACATGTTGAAAACTGATTGCGGCGTGCTGAAAAGTGATGCGCTAAAAAGCTGACTGCGCACAACGAAAGGTGATGCACCGAGAAACTAATTGTGACGCACCAAAAGGCAATGCGCTGAATAACTAATTGCAACACACTAAACCACTGAATGTGATTATGTGAATTTCTTAATATGAACTACTAAATAGGAACTACATAAGGTGAACTACTGAATATGTATATATACAAAATAATTTGATATATAGATAATGTTGTTAAGGAATTGTACCATACAATGTTAAGGAATTGTACATTGTATAGTTGTTGTCCTAAAAAAATTTTACTCAAGCATACATTTTCCTTTAATGAAAGTTGGGTTGCAAGGTTTTTGCGATGAAATGGACTGTTCTTTTTATTAATGATGCCAAATATGAGTTGCGTCCGGATTACAAAAAAATAATTGGTGGCTCTTACAGTCTATGTATCGATACAAAACAAGAAAAATTGAGCCCTGACTTGATCATTTAATGCATCAAGCATTTACCAACTCACTTTGTATTTTAATAAGATGCTAATGGTGTTTAGGATCAGGGCCGCCAGGGCTTCTCCTATTAATACTATAACGAGCCTTGAGTTCCTCCATATTATGTCTTCGAGTATTTTCTTTTAGTATTTCTCTTGCTTTGTCAATCAGCACTCCTCCATTTCCATCTTTTGACAAAATAGTGGTAAGAATGCGTGTTTCTGAGATTGTAAATGAAAGTAGAACAAGAGCGAGAACGAACCAAAACTTGAGGAACTCAAGTTTAGGTAAGTGTTTTCACTATTTCATCATAAACCAACCCCCCCCCCCCCCCTCTCTCTCTCTCATTACTAATTGTCCTTGAAAAGCTAGTGTGCATATTGAAAAAGATTTTACAGGATTGCGGTTAGACTTGTAATGTTATACGGAACAGATTGTTGGACCATCAAGAAAACGCATTTGCGTAAGTTTGAGGTAGCAGAGATAAGAATGCTAAGGTGGATGTGTGGGCACGCAAGGTTTGACCAAATAAGAAATGACGTTTTTCGGGAGATTAAGGGTGACTAGCATATTAGAAAGAGAGGGGAGATTGAGATGGTTTAGACATGTAAAAAGAAGACAAATGACAGCACCTGTTAGACCTGTAGAAAATATTACTATAGAGGGTAGAAGGGGTAGAGGTAGACCCAAGCTGACTTGGGATGAGAGGATCAGGTATTATTTGATAGATATGCACCTCTTTGAGGATATGGTTGAGGATATCATTCTTGAAGACGTAGGATTAAGGTTAAAACATGTAAAGCAATGCATAGTTTTTAGTTAGAAACATATCTTAGGGGGTTTTCTTTCCCTTTTTTTGTTTCGTATCGCTTTGATTATTTTTTGTCATATTTTCTTCTTGCTTTTTTAATCCAACTTAATATAATATGTTTAAGTATTTATCTATTTATTTGCAAGGTCTAAATGATATAATATTGTAATATTTTATTTTTACATTATTTTTTAGTATTTTAGTATTCGTCACTATTATCACTATTTTCATGTATCTATTTATTAGTCTACTATTATTATTAATTTGTTGATTTTTTTTCTTTGGGGTTGTGTCTCTGGAAGCAACGCCCTCTCTATTTTTTGGATAGATGTGCGATTTGCCTATATTCCACCCTCCCCAAACCCTACTAGTAGCTTTGTTATTAGTGAGATTTTTTACCGGGGATGATTGTTGTTCTTTTCCCCTAGATAGAGTACGTATAACACTATTACGGTTTTATCGCCACCATTCTAGGAATAAAGTATGCTGTATGCACCAACCAATCTGCAGCAAGAAATGTGATGGTATTAATCACACTGCATACAGTACACAAGCTGTGTTCCATATAAAACCTTTTTATCTCTATGTCACTAAGGTTCGGCCTTATGCAATGGAAATTTTTCTAGTCTAGCTAACAGTATTCTGATGGGGTGCACTCTTATGCATATTCTTATATCTTCTTATATCTATTTGGTTATCTCTTTCTTTCAATAAATCGAAACTTGCAGACTGTCTCCTCTCGTATGGTAAATGTTTGGATCGCGGTAAACAAAATATTCATTGGCTTTGGGTAACTACATGATCTAACTAGACGCGCGTGTCTAATAACCCATTGTCTTGAATAGCATAAAGATTTTAAAGAAATGCCCTTTAGTAGTTAATCTAACAAATTAATAATCTTGCACCTGTTGACAACAAAATTTCCACCTTATATATAAGAGTTGATCATTGAATAAGTATATATATTATCATACTGGTGACCAACTAATTTAAACTTAAATCTCAAGGATATATAAAACATGCACAATTTGACTTTCTCCAATGGGCATGTCTTTTCTCCCCATCCCTACATTTATTTATTTGTTTACTTCGATGTCCAATGGATGAAAAGGTAGAAGAAAGAGATTGTTTAATTAGTGTTTGATATATAGTGCAGTTGTTAGATAAACAATATTGGTTATTTATAGTCTAAAAAGTGCTCCACCAGAACATCTGTAATGGATACAATAGAGAGAAAGAGTTCCACTAAGGATCTGAATTGATAACACCACGATCATTTTAAACCTAACAAAGTTGGTAAAAGGTTTTAAAGTTTGGGTGAATTAGAAAGCACATATTATGTATTTATAATTATAGATAAAGAATCCGATACATTAATCCCTTATCATACTATAGGTCCAATAACCACGCTAACCCTAAATCACAACCACGCGAGCCGGTCCTCGTCCACCTCTGCTCCCATCGATTCCGTCCACCTTCACCGTTCAGCAATCCGTCATCGTACAACGATTTCGTTAACCATCCATCGTCGAAGCCACCTTCCACAGTTGTCATACATCGTCGACTATTGCTGTTCATAGGTTTGTTTACCTTTTGATAAGAGTTGAAATTGAAATTGATGAACCTAATTAATCAATTAACCTTGAAATTGATCCAATTAATCATCAATTTGAAGCTTCAATTGATCAATTTTGAGTTTTGAGTGATGGGTTTTAACCTTAAATGTATCAAGATTAAGCCTGAACGTTTTAGGCTCTAAGGTTGAACATTTTAGGATAACCTTAAATGTAAAAGATTTAAACATGAACTTCTTCAGCTTTTTCTTCTAAATTTTTTTTTGTTCTGAACTTCTTAGCTTTTCTTTGATTCTGAACTTCTTAAATTTTTGTACTGATCTTTGCTTTTTGTTATGAACGTTTTAAGTTTTGAACTGAACATTTCAGTTTTGTTTAGAACGTTTAAACATAATACTTTGAACCCTAATATCGATTGATGATTCTAAAGCCTCCTACACATCAATTCGATTGATTAAATCATCAAATTTTGATCAACTTGATGATTCTTGATGTTCAACGACGTTCTATTTTGATTTTAGACTTTTGAGACTTCATACTTTAAGCTCTTATTAGGGTTTAGAAATTGGACGAGATAGCGAGGAGTTCAAAATTTGGATCATAATCGATTTTAATTGATGAATTTGATCACGAACTAGTTTTGGGTTATTTACGAAACTGCCACCATATGTTTTGTAATCTAACGCTCTGGAAGGTCGCGTACGTAATGTACGATAAGCTATTCTTATACAATAACCCACTCCTATAATTATATAAACAATATGAAAAAATGGTACTCATGGGGAACTATAATATCATGAATCCTAGAAAAATGCCCAATCCCATTATGGCCATACTAACACAATTTAATGTAGTGTGTTTAGATTTCATCTGTGACTATCGGATAAGAGAAAAGTTTTCAACAAAACAAGATGTTCAAATTTGTGAAATTTGATTCATAAAATCACACCAAATGATTCCTTTATATAGGAGTTAACCGGTGCAATGATCCATTAATTGTAACCGTTCATAAAATGTCATGACAGTTAGTGGTTATAATGTCATAACTATTGCGGTTTCATTTTTTTTACACTACATTTATTACTAATAAGTGGTTTTTGTTTGAAGAATAAAACTAGACGTAGTGGAGACTTTTAGGGCTTTAAAAATGCTTATGTGGCAACCAAGTTATTGTTAAAACCACTACTACACTTCCTTTTTTGTTTGCCACACTCTTTGCGCGTCATGGCTTTAACGGGCTTTTACATAGTTAGGACATTTAATACATGACCTCGTACCATGGGAAACTTCCATTTTAAAAGTAGGAATTTTCCGATACATGCTATATATATATATATATATATATATATATACATTAGTTCACTCCCTGTTTTCTCAACTAAAGGCCTGTATATCGTCTACGTGATCGGAAACATCAACAAGCAACGACGAAACGAAGCCCACACCCATATAATTTTAAACGACCACCGATGATGACCTTGATATTGATCTCTCTGAAGAACCGATTCGCCCGATCAGTAGCGATGATGCAAAGGCTAAGGCCCGATCCTCATGAATCCTGAGTAGGGATGAGCGTTTTCGGTATAGCTACCGATTGGTACCGGTACCGATTTGGTACCTTCGGCACCAAATCGGTACCAAGTTTTGAGTTTTCGGGATCGGTACGGTACTGTACCGGTACCGAACCGAACATTTCGGTACAGGTACCAACTATTTCCAAATTTCGGGATCGGGATTTTAGGGATCGGGTTTGGTCGGTACCGGTACCATCCCGAGCTCATCCCTAATCCTGAGATAATATTTCAAGTAGGAACCTTGGAATCTGAAATCAACCGCTTATTAGGTTTTAGAGTGGAAAACAAACCGATATCAATTTTGCTTTATGGAAAATGACTTGTTTCATTTACCATCCGAAGATCATGCCAGATTCGGGCGAAATAAGAACGAACTACAAGCCAAATATCATGTGCCAACGAACAAGTATTCTTTTTTTAATAAAAATTGTTCTAGAATCTTTTTTTTTTATTTCAAGTATCTTCTTTTTTCAAGTATCGTTTTTTCTTACGTGCTTATAACTTTTATTTTATTTAAGTATTCTAATATATTATTGTGTGGTTTTATTATTTAATTTATTATGTTTATTGAATAATAAATTAATAAGTAAATAGAAAATGATTGAGTAATAATGTAATTAGTTAAAACCACTACACTTAATTTAAAAGGATATATAATGAATTTATTTTTATCTATATGGCGCCTATGTGTCATTTTAACTAAAAAATTAGCTAAAACCACTACACATAGCCTAAAGTCGGTTCTTATCAACAATTTTGAACTAAAGACCAAAATTGGTTATGATAAAACAAAATGTTCGATACTGAAGACCAACTTTGATACCGAATAACAAAGTTAATTAGTTCGGAAGACTATTTTTGGTACTTTAGAACAAAGTTAATTCTAAGGACCGTTTTGGTACTTCCCAATAAATTAAATTGTTACTTTAATTAATTTTGAAGATCAATTTTGCTAGAGTGTGTGTCCTACTATTTTTGTTTGTGCCTCGGCTCTCTGTAAACTAAAGACAGAAGAATATGTATATGCACTTGGATTTAAAGTTGTAAACATTGTTTTTGAGTATAATGCATAGAGTCCACTTTGTAAGTTATGAGGTGCACAATGAGGTTGACTTTTATAAAAGCGAACCTTTAACCATTAGTCTTCTATTTCTTAAGCAAATGATTAGTATTTTTTATTAAATAACAATACAAAGTCAACAGTAATGACTTTAGCACTATCCATGAGCACAAAATGGTTAATCATGTCACATTTAGCCACATAATCAACTTTTATATAACCTATTTCCATGTAAGCATTAAACAAAGCATCACACAACAGTCCTTGATGACTTGCTAGTGCTAACATACTTTAGTATTTCAATATTTTTCTTAGATCACTTCAAACAGTAGGCGCTTTATAACTACAATTTTTATAGGTCTTTTTTTGTCATTTCAGTGTAACTTTTTCACATAAAATACTGTCACAGTTTGGGTTATATGGATCTGGGATGCTTAAATTAAAGTAGGCGTACCGTCACAGTTGGGTTATACTTATATGCACTCTAGTGGTTTAAACCGGACCTACTGTTAGTTATATGTATTTATTCTCTTTTTCAAAACATTGACTTATTATATATATAATAAAAATGCATGGTTTGGTGTAAAAATTTCTTTTTTGATTTTCTTATTTGTTTTTAATTTTTTGATTTCTTTATTTGTTTTATTATATTTTTGAATTTTTTATTTGGTTTTATATTTTATATGTTTTACCCTTGGCTTTAGATCCAGTACCATAACGAATCTAACCAACCCTGACTGAATGCGTAGACTTTGACGAATTTATTTTTTGGGTTTATTTGTGGTACCATTTCCGAAACTGTTGTTTTTTACTCCACTTCCAGGCTTCCACCTCCTTCAGTTTCGGCCCTATATTGATTTACAAAACTGCAGCCTTGAGTTGTTTTTAGCCCAACTTATTTATAAGGCCCAGTAGTTTGTGGCTTTGAGCTTATTTGGGTTACGAACGTATACGAAACTATTAAACCCAAGGACCCAGATAGCACTAGATCTTGACAGCTCGTTATCAGGATTGAGTCATTAAAAACCAACTAACCCAACCCGACTAACAAAAAATCTGTTAGTCCGATTGATTAAATTCTCTTAGTCTTGGCCTTGCGTGTGCAATGAACGTTGGGTCTTGTCATGGCGACTAGGGCTGTTCACGAGCCGAGCAAAGGTTTGCTCATTGCTTGGCTCGTGCTTGGCTCATTTACAACCGAACCGAATGACTGAAATTTGAATCGAGCAAAAATCGAAACGAGCCAAATCGAATCGAGTATTTTTCGATCGAACATTGAGCGATTTTCGAGCGATTTTCGAGCGTTATTCATTACTTTTTCACTCTAAAAGTTTCAATAAGAAACAATTTTGAAGGTTGTAAATAATATATTTTGTAAACAAATTAGTAGTTTTTAGACAATCGTGAAATATGTGGTAAATTTTTAGGAGAAATAAGTTTGAAATGAGATATAATGAACATATAAATAAACTTCTAATATTTTGAAAACTTGAATTGAAAGAATGAAACTATAAAATTGACGGAATATGAAAACTTAAAATGGTTTAAAAAATTGTATACTTATATTTTATGTGTGTTGTTATATTTATATATTTGTTCATGTATAATTATATATATATATAATAAATTAAAAATATTCAAGCCGAACTGAGCTGAGCAGACCTTGGCTCGTTGCTTGACTCGTTTACAAACCGAACTGAGCAGAGTGGCTCATTTACAATCGAGCGAAGCGAGCATTTTTCGATCAATTTCTGAGCGAGCGGTGAGCGAGTTCGAGCGACGAGCGGTTTGGACGACCCTAATGGCGACTTAATATTATAGGCTAGAGGTACATAAAAAAATCCAAACCCGGAGCCATACCTAGTTAAAATACCCGGAACGGGTTTTTTTTAGAACTGGTTTTCTAGTACCCGGACCCGAACCTACTTGTAGGGTAAGCAATTAGGCATAGGGTATGCAATTCAGTATCAAAACTCGTATCCGTAATTGGACCTGACCTATACCCAATAATACCCAAAAACCAGAACCGCGTTTTTCCAATACCCAAAACCTTGATTCTTCCGATACTGGATCTAAAACGAAAATATATCTCAAAAAGTATAGTCCCCAAAAAAAACCAAATCTATACCCGATAAATACTCAAAAATTACCCTAAATTAGGGTTTTTTCTATATCAGAAAATAAGGTATTAAAATACCCGGGTATAGAGTGCCCGGTTCCATACCCTACCTGGAACCAGGCTCACCAGTTATGGTTTTTAACCAATAATTGGTTGCATACCCAGAACTGGGTATTGAAAAATCCGAATTTGTGCACTATATGTTATAGCCTAGTTCTTGACTTCCTTGGCTCCAGTTATGGTTTTTGTGCACTATATGTTATAGCCTAGTATTGAAAAATCCAGTTATGGTTTTTAACCAATAATTGGTTGCATACCCAGAACCGGGTATTGAAAAATCCGAATTTGTGCACTATATGTTATAGCCTAGTTCTTGACTTCCTTGGCTCCTGCCTTTCACTCTAGCATGGTTTGTTCTAACGGGAATAGATGAGTCAAGCTTAGTTGAGTATTAGCCTGTCTAGATTTGATCACGACTCATTTAACTTAAAAGGTCTAGGGCTCTATTCATTTAATGATCATTTTAAAACTTGAGCTAGACACATGAGTGGTTTTTCAAGCTAGAGTTTGGTTCAGGCTTGACTTTTTTATTATTTAATAAATATTTTATTAGTATACATTTTTAGATTTTTGTATATATTTGTTGTTAATGGTATTTATATATAACATAATACATGGTATTTTGTTATTTTGATCATAAATTAATATATAATAATTAATGTCTAAGCTAGTTTATGTTTGTCAAAAACCCATGTTGCTAGAGAAAGAGTAAAAATCTAGTTCTTTCTTGGTAAAGCCAAATACCCTTTCCCAGGGACGAAGTCTCCTGTTTTTTTACACAATGGTGTAAATTTACCTGTTTTTATCAAAAATAATTTATAGAGTAAAGTGTCATTTTTATCCTTGTTGTTTGGAAAATAATGCGAATTTAATCCAAAAAGTTTATTATTTACATATAGACCCTCCACATTTCTCAATTCTTGCCAATTACATCCAAATCACTAACTCCGTTAAATTGAATCGTTAACTCAGGGGTAGACATACATTTTCACTCTTTCTTTATTACATGAGTACAGTGCCAAAATCATCCCTGAAGTTTGGTCACATTTGCGAATTTCGTCCAAAAATATTTTTTTTCGCAAATAGACCCTCGATGTTTCACAGCTGTTGCCAATTTTGTCCAATTTGTTAACTCGGTCTAAATTCAATGTTAATTCAGGGGTGTTACTGTCCTTTTACATATTAGTTTACATTGTTATTATTATTACGTTGAGCTAAACCCCTTATATGACCAAAAAAAAAGAAGAATAAACAAACGCATACTATATTGGATTCAAACATAAGAATCGTGAAGTGTTATATATGTCATCGAACAAACACATAATAATAATAATAATAATAATAATAATAATAATAATAATAATAATAATAATAATAATAATAATGTAAACAACATGTAAAAGGACAGTATCACCTATAAGTTAACGTTGAATTTAGACCAAGTTAACAATTTGGACAAAATTGGCAACGGTTGGGAAAAATCGAGGGTCTACTTGCGAAAAAAAATATTTTTGGATCAAATTCGCAATGACCAAACCTCAGGGACGATTTTGGTACTTTACTCATATAATAAAGAAATAGTTAAAAGACATGTCTATCCCTGACTTAACGATTAAATTTAACGAGGTTAGTGATTTGGATGTAATTGGCAAGAATTGAGAAACGTGGAGGGTCCATATGCAAAAAATAAACATTTTAGACTAAATTCGCATTATTTGCCAAACCACAAGGACGAAAATGACACTTTACTCAAATTTATACGTAGTGTATATCCGTTTTCAACTTAAAATTTGAGCCCGCATCCCCCCCCCCCACACACGTTTATAAATTTTTTAATACATTTTAAGTCTCCCCCGGACGAACTCGTCCAATCTTCGCCACTGCCCTTTCCTATATATTTTTCTTCCTTACGTGCCCTTCCCTCTAGATTTTGTTTCAATTCAATATTTAAGAACTTGATTCATGATTAATCTAAAAATGCAAAATATAGATGGTTCTGCATTGTGAGTGGTATTTAATGGTACAACTAACTAATCAAATAAAGGGGAATTCTAGGGAGATCCCTCCTTTTGTTAAAACATCCATCAATATGCTCCGTATAGGGCTATACGAGGGTGTATTGGGTCTCCATATACATCCCGTATAATCTTATACGGAACGTATATGGGACCTAATATGCCCCGTATAACCCTATACGATGCGTATAAGGGGGTGTTTGGGTATCCGTAGCAGGACCCCAAATAAGTCATAGAGTTTGTTAGGTTCCTCAATAAATAACAACTTTTGGTACTTCTTTCTGGCTTGTGGTCCCCTCCAACCCTGCAAATCTCTCTGTCAATTTAAAACTAAAATCAATTATTTTAGAACACACAAAAAGTGCCTTCTATGAAGATGGTGACAATAGCTTGAAGGTTGATGAAGACAACTCAATTGATTAAAAGGCTCAATTAGTTTTCTAGTTTTCTTCTTTGGAAAGAAACTGAAACCAAAAGTTTGAACTTTTATAATTGTTTGGTAGCTATAGGACGATACCTAAGAGTAGCAATCGTGTCAGTTGTTGGGTTAACATCTTGAATTGATGAACCAAAACACAAATAGTGTGTGTTTGATATGGGGTAATGGATTAAAAAGAGAATTGACTGAATGAGGGAATTAAATTAACTACTATTTTTTGTCTTGTTTGGTTAACCTATCAGAATGAAATGAATCATTACTTTATATGGTTTGGTTGACAAAAATAAGGGTGAATGAAGTACACATGACCAAATACCCTTACCTTAAAATCAAGAAAACTTATCAAAATAAAAGGATGGCAACGGCAATGGCAGTGGTGGTGGTTTTGGTGGTGCGGCAGCAGTGGCGGGTGGCGGCAGCAAAGATGGTTATGTCGGTCAAGTGGTGGTGGTGATGCCAAGTGGTGGTGGCGGCAGCAACGGTGGTTGTGGTGGGCAGAGGTGGTGGTCAGGTGGTGGTGTTGGGAAAATAAGGTGAAAGGAGAATGAAATAAAAAAAAGAAGGGGGTGGGAAGAAACGGTTTTTGTGGATTTGAGATTTCTTGTGTAATTATTGATTCTACTCAATTGACAAAACAAACACCTCTATTTTCATTCTCTCATAATGATCCGTTCAATTTACCTGTAATTTCTGTGTACCAAACGCTATTTTAATACATTTATTCGTGTCAAATACATTAATACTATTGGGACACAAGCAAAAATATGTAACATGTTTATCAAAACGAGTTGACGGGTTGTAATCGAGCTGTAAACATTATTAAAAGAGTCATAGATGGCTATTTTTAAAAGAGTTTGCACGTTTTAATAAATAGATTAAAAATGTTAAGGTTATAAATTTAAATATCTTTGTATCTTATTATGAATGAATTGATGAGTGGAATTGCTATGCTAAACGGGTTAAATAAATTAATCTATTTTCAAGAAAAGATGAATGATTTTTGGATCTTGTTTCATTATATTAGGCAAGTCATAATCATTATTGTAGTAAAAATTGTGAGGGAATTTGTCCAACAAGATCAAAGATGACCTTTTAGAATAATAAAGTAAAACTATTACATGTATATAAGTACTATGATTAATATTGTTTAATTAAGGTAAAGACAAACCTAATCATGTCAAGAAAGCTATTTAAGTATTTAACTACAAAAAAAATCATAAAAAAAATAATATTATTATATTATTAGTTTCTTAAACAAAAAGAAAGATTACGATAGACCAGTTGGCCACAAATACAATCAGACAGAAAAATTCAAGAAAAGTGTTCTTCTAATTGTTTTTTCAATCAACATGATGAAATAAATCATTATAATAATACACCACATGGTGTTCAGGTGAAAAGGATGTCATGTCAACAAAGGCAGATATTTTAAAATGTGACTTGTACCATAAGCAATAGAAGTTGTATGTTAAACAAGATGTCATCATTCACGCTTGAAATCTTGTGTGTAACATGACTTGAACTGCATTGTTTGCTTTACTTGTACCAGTACTTATCTGTGGTTTCACAACTAGAATCTTTGTTTTTACATGCCTTATCTTTTTCTTACCTTATTTATTATTTTATCCCGCCCCGAGCTGCCCGTTTGAGTAGATAAGTCGGGCCGCAACACTAGCACTATTCGCTTAAGTCATAATAAGCTTGACCGAACCATCGGTTAGAGGTGCTCATTTTTGCATGTTGACTTATTTACGGGTCAACTTATAGGTCGTGCTTTATCTGGAACGAGTTAAATGGATCTTTATAAAAAAGTAGCTAGTAGCATAGTAGAGGCATAGAAGTCAATGATATATGTAATGATCTCTTAAATGAATGGTAATAAAGTATATTAAAAAGCTCCATAACTTTGCAAAATACCTAGACTTTTCAAAATCAAATTAATAAAAATAGCCAAGTATAGTTTGAAAAGTAGTATGCTTGACTTGTCAATAGCAAAAAAATAACTCCTGTCTTTTTAGCACATGCAACTATTAAAGACTCATAATGATTCAATGAAAGGTTGCATATAAAGGAAAGGTTCAAAAATTTTGTTAACTATTTTAGTCATTGTTTTTTCAAGAAAATTTATATATGAATTAATTACATAATTAAATATAAGGTGACTATCTAGTCTTGGTAATAAAGTATTCAAATTATATCGAAACAGAAGGTAAGCGGGTAACAAGAGAAATTTTAACAAGATAACCAAACCTCTTTTAACAAAACTTTTCGTAACTGTTATTTTTTAATAGTAATTTTCTAGCATCTAAAATTTCACTTTACTTTAAATTTGTAAAAGAGTTAAACTCCTTACCATATTTGTGGGAACAAGCACCATACCACCCGTGTTTTTCTTAAGACATGTCTCACAAATCAAATTTGTAATTTATAATACCGAGTTGGAAACTAGCACGATGGGAACATTATTAGAAACATCATAATGTTATTGTTGTGGAATGTAGTCTAGTAGGTTCGACATGAATTGTCATAGTTAAGGAAAATCTTATGATACACAATATTAGGCTACATGAATTTGTTTGGGCTTGGATTGTCATCACACTTCACAAACTAGATGGCATTTTGGATGTAACAATATGGTTAAACTGTAACCATATACCCAAAAGTAGGATTCTAGTTGTGTAATGTGTAGAAATGTGTAGTACTTTGCTCAGACATGACTTCACAAGCAACCTATTTCACACCGAAAAAAGCCTCCAAACACTGCATCCCCTTGTGGACCCCACAAAAGTACATATTCTCCTTTCCCTGTCTTATTAGACACCAAACACCCTCTATACGTGCTCTATAAGGCTATACGGAGGGTTATATCCCGCCTCTATACGTCCCATATAGGGTTATACAGGATAGGGCCCCGTATAGTCCTATGCAGGGCGTATGCCGTATAGTGTGTGATATTAGCAAAACCCTCCGATGTCGTTAGAAAATCCGTTAATATTTCCAATTATTCCTAAATAATAAGCTAAATCCATCTCCTCTCTTTTAACATTACATATGGTACATGTAGGGATGCACAAACCGGTTTGGTTTGTTCGGTTTGGTCAACAAAAGTGAAAACAGTTTTATGATCGATTTCGATTCGGGTTGAAACCGGTTCTTGATCAAGTTATGATCGGTTTCGGTTCGGGTTTTGATCGGTTTCGGTTCGATTAACCGGTTTAGAACCGATTTTGATGGAGAAAATTACGAATTGGTTTCGATCATACAGTTTCAATTGGTTTCAAACCGGTTTCTATATAATCTGTTTAAAACCGATTCTTTTGCCACCTCTAGGTACATGTATGTATAGTTCTATACATATACATATACTAGTTTGAGGTCCGTGTATTACACAGGTAATTGATAAAAATTTTAAAATTTAACCATTAAGTGAAATATAGTCAACAAAATGATCATATATTGTTAATACAATTACAATTTACATTAAAGTTACACAAATTACATAACTAAAATTACACAAATATGTTACAAATAAGAAAAACTTTCTTGTACACTACATTTGTGATTGTATTGGTCGATATGCATTGTGTATCCAAAAATCAAAACCTCTAGTCCATATCTGCTTGCAACTCTTGATAGGGTAACATATATGTCGGCTTGTAAATCTTGATATGGCTACGTATAGTTGTCCGTGTGAAAAATAAGGTTTTTCAAGTACATACCAACCCTAGATAAATGATAATATATCAATGAAACCAACAAAATAAAAATATTCATACGCATAAATATCATACCTTTTAATCAACTAATATGATGTCATTTGAGATCATCTGCTCTGCTCATGTTTATCCAAAAAACATGATTATTCCAAAAACCTCGTTACCTGAACTTTGATGATATAATCATCCTTAAAATCTTTAGAACTTGAAATTGATTGATCATGATAAATTTGATGTCATTAATATTCTGTGTATGGCAAATTTTTAATTGAATTTGTGTTTTTACATTTAACAATTGTATAATCAAACAACATATAAAACCGATAATTAAATCATAATAAGATGATTTGTTTCATTTCATATGAATGTAATTGCTAGAAAAATGACAAAGACATACTAACCTTGAAGCCATTATTCAAAATAACAGTGCTTATTCATGGTTACTATAATATTATAAGATTTAAAGTTGCATAAAGTGAATGTAGTAATTATTATTTATAATAATTGGAAGTATTGGATAATGAATGTTTAAATTTTAAATACTAATCCCGTGTTATTAGTTATTATTATGGGAAGTTGTTATAATATTTAATTAATCGTTATATTAAAAACTAAATATTGATCTTCTTATTGCTAAAACCCTTTATACTATACAAAAAAGTCATATAAATAAATGACAGATAGTTTATTTAGTAAATTGTTATACATATGGATTATAATTATAATATTCAACTTCAATGATTCATGCTAAACACCAAGATATATATATATATATATATATATATATATATATATATATATATATATATATATATATATATATATATAATAGGTCTATGTATTATCTATGTTTGCAATATTTATACAAAATGTTTGAAGAAGAATAAGAGAATACACATATTTCTGAGTTCAAATGCACATGAGAAAATTTTAAATCCAAATTTGAAACCAGTCATATATAAAATTTATGCACTGCTACTCGAGTTCCAATTTAAAAACAATTTATAGTTCACTACCATACAAATCCAAATTTTTCGACAATAATGCACCTTTATTTATTTGCAATTACCTGTGACATTAAAATTTTATTCTGACAGACCTGCAATTTCAAGTTTTATATTTCTCTATTTTCTTATTTCATAAAAAATGTTAATGGATGAATCGGTTAGGATTTACGTTTAATAAAAATAAACTTGAATTCATATATTAAAATGGCTTATAAGATAAAGACTATATATTAAAATTAGTTAAAAAAAAGATGAGAAAAGCTATGGAATTAACAAGTGGTTATAATTGATAGCCTTTTATTAGAATAGATAGATAGAGTAGCTTCATGTATGTATAGTTCTATACATGTACATATATTAACTTGTTTAAGGATATGGTTACACATTTAGCCAAAAACACTTTTCTAAATACTTAAAAATCAACTTGTCCCTTGTTCACAAAGGTACTACTTCTCCCTCTTTATCATTTTACTTTCCACCGTTAAAGAATCTTGTTTCTTGAACCTTTTTACACAAGATGGGATAGCCTTGAATCCACAATTAATTTCACAAAAAAAAACAATTATTTTTATAAAATTTCTATACTCATTTCATTATTAATTCTGGATCCTCAAAGCAACCACCACCTTCACCTTTACAAACACCTCTTAACCTCCACAAAACAAGAAACAATAGGCGTTCATGGACCCAACCAAAACCCCAACCACCGTCCATTAGCTCGTCCGGCAGCCACCGGACCGGCAAAAATGTCCGGCCCATCAAGATTCCGATCAAAACACTCCGGCTCCGGCGAGATAGTCGAAGTCCAAGGCGGCCACATTGTCCGGTCCACCGGCCGGAAAGACCGCCACAGCAAAGTCTGCACGTCCAAAGGCCCACGTGACCGCCGCGTACGGCTGTCGGCTCACACCGCTATTCAATTCTACGACGTGCAAGACCGGCTCGGCTACGACAGGCCGAGCAAAGCCGTCGATTGGCTGATTAAGAACGCCAAAACCGCCATTGATAAACTCGCTGAGCTGCCGGCGTGGAAACCTACTGTTTCAAGATTCTCAAACCCTAATGAAAGTTTGATTATTGATCAATTTGAGCAACACCCAGATGATAATTTGGTTGATAATCATCTGGGTTGCTCTCAGAATTCAAGCTTTTTGCCTCAATCGCTTGATTCGGACTCGATTGCTGATACTATTAAGTCTTTCTTTCCGATGGGTGGTTCTTCAAATCCTGGTGATAATAATATTAATAGTTCTTCAGGTATGCAATATCATCAAGATTTAAGGCTTTCACTTCAATCATTTAAAGACCCAATTCTTCATAATAATAAACCCCAGCAGGTTAATAATAACAGTAATGTTTATTTTGGTGGGTCGGGTTGGCCCGAAACCCAGCCGGGTGGGTTTGTGTTCAGTTCGCCTGCGCCGCTTTTGCACCCATTGTTTGCGCAACCAATAACCAATGAATTGTTTAGCAACAATTCTCGGAGGGAACCCCTTCAGTCCAGTAGTACCGCCACGCCTTCGGTTCGTGCTTGGGTCGACCCGATGCCACCGTTCGGGATTGATCAACACCCGACTCTGGCTTTCCACCACCTGGGCTCGGGTTTGGGTGGGTTCTCGGGGTTTTGGGTTCCAGCACGAATTCAAGGTGGAGAGGAACGCGATAGGCCGTCGTCTGCGTCATCGGATTCGCGACATTGATTCGTGGTGATCTTCCCTCAAACAGGTATGAAAATAATACTCATTTGGTTATTTGTTAATTTCATCATGTTTTATATAAGTTTTATTAATCTTTATGATAGTTTTTGAAAAAAATAGGCATTGGCAGTAATTATGCAAATTACAAAGCAAGAGGGGATGGGAGAAGATTCAATGGATTTAGTTTTCTTGTGTGAATTAAATTAAGCATTTTGTTTAGCTCTTAACAACATTCTACATTATCTTGATTTCATGTCTTTAGGCCATGTATGTGACCATGTCAATTGCATTGTTTTGGTTTTAAAATCAAAATAAAGTAATTTGTTTTGATGATGTTCTCTGTTAAATATTTTGTGGGCGGGTTAGGGCTCAAGTGGAAGGTAGTGTGAGGCTGTAAAAACGTTCAAAAGCGGATTATGTGAGGGGAGGTGGCAGTGTGATTGAATCTGGTTTTGGCTGTGAGAGAGGCAAACCCGAGCATGGCGGATTGTGGTGATGTGGTGCAAATCTTGAAGCTTCCCACTTTTATTGTGTCTAGTAACAAGAATCTTTGGTGATGAAATACATTCAGTCGAATCAAATAGGCCACATCCAAACGTTATTGTTTATAATGAAACATAGTAATCGGTTTCTCTAGACCATAGCAACCGTTGGTCGATAATGAATCGTAGAGGAACTTATTCAATACCTAAAAGCAAAATCCGAGTCGAGTTACGGAAAGAACAGTGTCAATGGTTTCTTTGTAACCATAGTAAACTGAATGAATTAGAAAACTATTAACATCCACTTTTTATAACCAATGTTCTAATTTTGACTCATAACAAGGATGCAATTACCAATGTTCTTAGTTTTAGCGGTATTAAAATGTTGGATAACGCTTTGTTGTTGAAGTCTTGTAGTGTTGAAGTTGTGTGCCGCACTTTCAGTTGGATCAAGCGATCCGTTTCTTAACAGTCAAGGCAAGCATTAGGCAACAACACAAATAAAAAATAAACGTCATAGTCCCGGCGGGGCTCGAACCCGCGACCTTCGGCTCATAAGACCAACGCTCTAACCAACTGAGCTACGGGACTTCGATGCTAAACTGCACTATTATGTTCATTTAATACTTTTTGATTTCACATATTTGATCATTCATTCGACATAATATAATATAATTTTGATTTACTGATAGCTAACAAGTGTAAGTTTCCTCAACTAATAATTCATGTGAAGGATTCAACACTCATTCCAACCCGTGAAGGAATTTAAACGAAAGAATTGGAATCTCATGACTCATATCACTCGCTCTCTTTGCATTCGCCACCTCAGTGTCCGACTCCATCGCCCTAGCCAATACCACAACCTCCCTCTCTAGTTTCTAGTTAAGAAAATCGCTAGTAGTCTAGTAGAGACCCGATTGTAGTTATTATTTTGGCATTACACATTACAAATTCAATTTGTTTTGATAGATTTCAATTAGTTTAATTTCGTATCATCTTAATAGATTATAACTTCAAATTCAGTCCCACTGAATTTTAATTACTTTGACAAGTTCCAATTTTCATTATAAGTTTCCATAAATTCCCTATATATTGAATTGGATTAAATTTGATGATAGACTAGGATATCTAACATTCATCACGTTTCTTCCAAGGATACAACATACGGGAACCAATCCACTTCTTTTCTGAATCTATAACAAGAACTGAAATTAAGATACCCCAAATCCAACATAAATTTCAAGACCACAAATCAATTTCCAATTGCAACCAGGATAGTTTTTTTTTAGAATGTAAGCTAGACAATCTTAGCCCATTATCTCAAAATTGGGTCAATACCGGCTGTTTTTTTTTTCCTTTTAGAAAATGTGGGTTGATATGGGTGGGTATTTCTTATGGAACGGGTAAGAGGGGTTGATTGAGATAAACCATTTCTAATAAACGGGCTAGAATGGGCTGGTGTTATGTTTCAAATGGGTCAGAATGAGTTGAAAAGGGACGCGCGTAATGTCAAGCACGTGCTTCCCGGGTCCAATATGCACAACTGGAATTTAAACACACTTAACCTATGTTGCACGTGTGACCGGTGTTGAAAGCCATAAACAAAGCTAAAAATGTACATGAATATAAAAAAATGAACATTTTTTAAACCAACTTGTTTTAACCTAAAGCCTGTTCCAACCCGACCATGTTCTGACCCAAGGCCTGTTCTAACCCAACCCCTTTCAAACCTAACCTGTCTCTACCTGAATCATATTAGCCCCTTTATTGAATTGAATCGATCAAATCAATGACCCGAATTGACCATCATTTATCCTAATTAATCAATAATAACTTTGACTAACCGTAACTGATCAATAATGACCCAAACTATCTGTATTTGACCATTAATGAACCTATTTAGTAAAAAAAATAACTAATTCACTATAAACGATTATAAATGATAGTAAGTGGTTATAATTAGCCATAATTGGTTATAATTATCAAACCGGTGACCCGAACCACTTGACCACCAATGATAATTGTTTTTCCTAATTAACCAACAATAATCCTGATAACCGTAATTGACCAATAGTGATCCTAACATAATGGTCAGTTTTCTTATAGCGTGCATTGTATATTTTTAAATATTTAGCTCATAAATATTTTGTCACGTCATTTTCAAAAAATATATTTGGTTTTTTGATGTATCCAATATTCTGTGTTTTTGGATATTGTAGCTACTTATTTTGTCACGTCATATTCAAAATGTAAGCTAAGATTTTATTTACGTAACTTATTTGAATCAAATATCTAAACATATTGTACATTTTTAAATATGTATAGATATTTATTTTGCCATGTCATTTTCAAAAAATAGAATAAAAATTTATTTACTTAATTTATCCACATAGTATTCGGTACATGTATCAGTCCGTGAAAGAGTGAAAGGGTTATCACTATTGAGGATCTTCCCCCTAATATTTTATTTGCAAATATTATGTGTTAGTAAACATTATTAATTACCCACACTCCACTTATATTAATTTTTTTACATATGTGTAGATAAGTTACCTACACATAACGAAAATTTGCCATATTTGCGGGTAAATTTATAATTTTATAGATTGTCAATTTTGAGGGATTTTTTTTCCAACAATGTCAAGTGTAGCTAAAACGTATTACCAACGTATATTAAGTATTACTAATTATGAAAATATATCATCAACCATCACAAATATACAAACAATTGTACGTAGATTATGTGTAACCAAACACCCAAATTTCTTGTAGTGTTATCTAAATGATGAAAGAGTCCAATATGATAACAGCGTTTGGCCACCGTCACCAGTCTCATCATCTCTTGTCCCAATGCGCATGATGTAATTAATAAATAGTCACCTAAATTCAAACTACCAAACATGAGCACTAAAATAGGTGTAGGCCACAACTCTTTCCATCAAATTTTTTTTGCCAACAAAATGAACTTTCATTACACCCATTTTCATTAGATATGAATATCCATAACTATCTTGATGATGCACCAATTGTATATTTGGGTAAGCAAAAAAAAATTGTTGCATAACACCACTCACATGAGTAGATGGTCCATATATTATAAACAACTAGTAGCAACCACTGATCTTATGGCTCCAACCTTCAAGGTGTTGGCTCTAACCTTCAATGTGTTTAGACTAAATGTTTTAGTATACTCATTTCAAATTTCCATGCCTTCAAATAGAATAACCGAATAATTGTGTTCTCTTTTCCATATCAGATAAAGGGAGAAACAAACCGTACACGAGCTCAAGTCGAATGTTTGTTGAAACATTGTCACCTAACAATCACCTAAGATAGGTTTATTGATGACAAGGATGCGCCAAGCTAAAAATGTACACCCTACAACATGTAACGATAATTTTTGCTTAGATCTGTGGGATTAAAGTTAGATAAGAGATTAAGAAAAACTAGTAGATGCTCGATTATGAGCCACATATTTCAGGACTATAAGTGTAATTATTTTCTAATAGAATATGGAGGTACGTAACACTCGGGAAACTTACTATAGTAATTTTCTATATAATTAACGTCGTAAGATCTTGAACGACATGATTTTAACGATTTCAATTTGACACTTTTTCCGGGATTTTTAGTAGACAGCTAATGATTAAAAAGAATTTGTTATGGAATGATTTTCATATATCTAAAATACGATCGTAAATTCGTAATCATGTAGGCTGATAGATTTTGTTCAAATTATAGAACCACACGTGTTCTGTGTTCACTCCATATGCTTATGTAAAATTTGCGGTCTAAAGAAGGCTTGTGTTGAACCTCGTCGGTACTCGGTAGTTACTATTGACTATTGAAAAACTTAATTTAGATTACAATAACCATACGGATTGATTATGTCCATTTTTGTTATTCGAATTCGAAAGTTATAGCGGATCAATTATGTGTTAGTTAACCGTGATTTTGAGCCTAGATAAAAATAGCTCAAAATAATATAACTGGGCATGAGTGTTTGGGCTTGAAATTTTTTATCATGAGATTAGTTGTTATTACATATTTGTATGTATTAGTATACTAGCTTAGCTACCCGTGTATTACACGGGTTTAATAATTTAAATTATGTAAGTAATAAAAAACTCAAGATATTTGAAATATTCAATAAACATGCATATCATCAAATTACATTTGAACGATAGATCATTTCAAACTTTTGTATCTTGATGGCATTATTACAACTTTTTTTTCTCGTGACCTATACATATCATGACGTCATGCACAAAATTTAATAACTTAGAGAAATTATACATACAATGAGATATTATTGTAGGCTAACATATAGCCTAAATAGACTAGCATAGCATCTTCAAACTTTTGCACGAATTGATTTTTCTTTCACCCGTTAGTAGTTAAAAGAAACAAAGATGCAGAAAATGTTAATTTTAGAAATTTTACCTTTATCAAATAAAAAATATGATGACAAAAATTATTGACTTTAAATCTAATCCGAAACCAAATTTAAATTTCCAAAATCAGTCTTTTGATATGTCACCAAAGCCATGACCCCAAAGATTTGTCACAAAGTCATGACCTGAAAGTTAAAACACACTTTGGTCCATTAACTCTTTTTAAATAAAAATGCTTTTAAAAAACCACCTCGACCTGTATCAAATTATGAATCGATTAACAATGTTTTGTAGTAAAAAAACGTTGTTCACTTTGGCCCCTGCTAATGATTATAATCTGAAATCATTTTTTTTCCAAATTGTCAAAACCCCTTGATTCAGTTTAAAACTAATCTATTGTAAAAAAATTGACTATGACAAAATACTCTTTTGTACTTAGAAACTTATAAAATTTCAATTATCGATCCTTATTTTCTTAGCTACCTTGTTGCTTTTACACACCTCTTTACTGATTACTAAAAGGCTACTTATAATAGCAATAATGATGATACAAATAATATTATTTTTATTCCATATTTATTATTAATATTTATTAATTATTAGTTTTCATTATTATGAGTATTTGTTATTTATTTGTATTTATTAGTTCACATGTGGCAAAGTGAGGAATTAAAAAGCCTTACGATAGAAAGGTGTTAGGAGATGTCATGTGGTGTTAGAGGTTTTTTTTTATTACTTTTATATATATATATATATATATATATAAATAATATTATGTATAAGATGTAAGATATAAGATTACATATCATTAAAAATACATATAATCTATAATATATAAAAAAAACTAGCTTTAGAGCTTGTGTAACACACGAGATGATCCAAATAATAAAGTTACAGATAAAACAATAGGTACATAATATATATATATATATATATATATATGAAAAATTAGATTACATCTATGCTTGTATCTATAATATGTGTACATAAATTGATTTTATTTATATCACAAAATGATTTTTTTTAAATAATACTAACGCTAGTGCAAAAACATACCCGAGAACGCTCCATCTATTGGAAATTTCATTCTCAGTATCATATGTGTATAATTGAAATGAATTTGGTTATGAACTAATTTCGTAGAAGACTTCTCATACAATAATAGTTCTGAGCTACATCATGAAAATTTTTTTGATAAGTTTGAGTGGTTCTCAACTTTGCCATAATGACAACACATAAAAATAACGTGTTAACCCATTCAGTTTTGTGAATGTTTTACTTCACTTGAGCATAGTTTTGTATGATATGTTTAGCAGTAAACATTCTGATCACCATTAAAGGAAAAGTCAATACTGACACAAATGTATCCAGTTTGATAAAAGTTAGAAGCATTAATAGGCCTTAAGGTGGCATCTTGGAAGTGTTCGCCATTTATTCTTAAATTTTAATAGTCGTGGGATAGTCAATTTGCCAAATCCCAAATCTATTCATTATTTCCAAAAATGTCCTTGAAAATAAATTCGAAACCCAAATCAAGTTTAAAATTCTAACTTTCATTTGTTTGACATTTTCAAGTCAAAACTTTGAACCCGTAACAAATTTGACGATAAATCTATTTGCATTCTCAGGCTTTTAAAAATACCTGGATTACCCATTTTTTACCAATAACAAATTTTGAGCCAAATGTAGTTTAACTTGTACCAAACAATCTATTTGCTAACTTTTGACCCATAACAATCAAATTTAAGTTTCACAAAATACCCGAAACAATCATTGATAAAAAAAACCAAGAAACTAATATGGTAAACTTTATTGTATAAGAAAGTGATTGGTATATATTATAATTACATTTTAACATATATATAATTACTAAATTAACGAAAAATAAATGGATAGATTTAAAGCATATATATTTGTAATTTATAAGTTTATATGAAAATTTACAAAAAAAAAATCAATAGATAAATGGATTAATTTTAAAAAATGGATCAACTATTAAGCATATATTTATAACTTAATGATTAGAAATATTTCTTCGTAAAGCATATTCGAGTTTTTTTTTTATTTTCAATCTTCAACAATACACATAGTATAATATGTTAATGATAATAGTTGAAATTATATTATATTCTTTTTAATATTTAACAAACATGGTTTGCTTTTAATTTTTGGATTTCATCAATCATGTTTTGGAATATATTCTAACAACGTATAGTAGTATGATATGCAAATATTTATTTTTATAAAATGTTTAGATATAATATAAAGGAAAGTAAATAATTTAAGTATGCTATAAATATAATATAAATGGAGCGTAAAAGAAAAATAAATAATTATTGATCTATGGCGTGATTATTAATTTAGGAAAGAAAAAGGTTGTGAGGTTTAGCCACAAAGCGAAACATGTCCACAATTATTTTCTTTTATTAGAATAGGTAGATATATGTAATCAGTTTCGGTTCACTTCCGACGTGTACGGAAATCTTGCTAATCATAAACGACCTACCAGTTTTTTATATGACTTATTTATATCATTTTGGTTTATTCGGTTAATTTTGTTATGATCGATTAAGTGGGTTATCTTCACATCCGTAGTATATATTTTGAAACGTAGGAGCATAATCAGGCTTAAGTCAAGTAACTTTATAATACCACCAAGAAAATTAACCCCGTATTACTTTGCCATCCAAAGGAAAATTCTTTTCTCTCTATTCTTTGTATCTATATCTATTCATCTATATAAATGTTTACCAAAAAAATTTTATGTGTCACTCTCTGGCTGCTCTCATCCTCTCTCAAGCCACCAGATTGCTTGATTTGTTACTGGAGTCTTCTCATGTGTTTGACCCGAGTTCGCAGGTATGGGTCTCATCAAACCCGGATAGTCCTTAAAAAGGTTACATCTCATTTATTTGTGAAACACTTTCATAATCAAACAATAGTTTTCGTGGGTCGTGGGTTTTGATCGAAGTTGAAAGGTCAATAAAAAACATTTATAAAATACTTTTACTAGCAAGGGCAAGTAAGGTGTAAGTGAAAAGTGCTAATTAAACTTATGACCTTTTAATTATTAAACTAGGATGGACAAACGATGTTAAGCAAGCTTTTGAAAATGGTTTGATTTTGAAAGACTTTAGAAAACAAGTAACTTTAATTTTTAAACATTTATAAGGAAAATAACAAAATCTAGGTTTCAGGTTGCGAAGCAGATTGGATAAATTAATTAAACCTATTTGGAAATCACTTTGTTTAAATAAATAATCAGAAGACTAAATATTTGACCTTACGGATTGTCAAAACTTAATCCGAACAATTGGTTTGGATGAATAATGTAACACCCCGACCAAAGGCGGATTATACATCGGGGCGCCACATATTGTTTCATTACTCGTGACACTATTGGGTGTCAATATTTAATAAATACATTCATTCGCGCACGCGCAGAGTAAACACAAATAACATAAATCATCATAAATCATTATATTATAAATCATAATATTCGAACAGCAAAAAAAACTTGTCTTGATATATTTTAATCTAGGCCCAAAATAAAGAAAACTTCCTACGTGTCCACAAGCTCCAAAACAGCTACTGCAAACCTGAACATGTGTTAAAATAAACGTCAAACACTTGCGTGTTGGTGAGAAATCAAGTTTAATACAATACATAGATAACAATAATTCTGCGCGCAACACGTGTATGTCTGGTGTTTAACAAGGGTGCAATCAGATTGTGATCAAGCCTAAATAGATCATAGCTCATAGTTCATAGTTCAATCCGTGCTCCCAATTGAGCACAAAAACGAGAAAACATCTGTGCAAGTGTAAACAAAGAAAACCGTAAACGATAGGTCTCCCGTGTTCATCTAATGGATCCATGAAAACTTCGGAATAGGCCGAACAAAGCGGTTAATGATACACACATACAAATAAACAGCCAAGTAAACGTCCTCAACACATGGGATACTGCGCGACTAAAGTTCATAAACAAGTTTAAGACTCTAAGTTTGTATGAACACATGAACATCCCAAAACATTAAAAATAAAAAGGGATTAGGTACGAGATTACTCACTTGATAAACGATGCGGTGTAAGATAAAGCAAGAACCAACTTTAAACAAGCACAAGTTAACCTATAAACAAGATTATTGTTTTAACGATCTGTTTTAAGTCTTGATATAAGTTAGCATAAGTAAATTATTATATATAATATATATATTACCGGAAAAGCAGGACAGAACAGGGAGGAAGACGGAGGCAGAGAGGGAGGCGGCAGAGAGCAAGGAAAACAGGAGAGATTAAGTGTTTTGTGTGCGTAGTGTTAGGAAAAATAATACTATTATTTATAGAGAAACCCTAGGAGACATGAATCCAGAAAAAGGGGAAAAGATTCCAAGACAAACAGAACAAGACAAAACAAAAGATAACAAAAGATATCCAAAAGCAAGTAAAAGATATCAAAAGATATGGCAGCAGGGAAAAAGGGAAAAAGGCTGACAGGGAACAGTAAAGAGCATGGGCGGTTCAGAAAAAGGTACTGGTCAAGCATGGCAAAAGCAGATCTCAAAAGATTATGTCAGTCACTTTTTCTGCCAACCAATGGGGTTGGTGCGCATGCTGCGCCGAAAGTAACTTTTCAGACATAAAGCAGATTAGGTCAACAGCACAAAAGATAAGACAACACAAAAGCAACGGCTAGATTAAACAGAAGAAAACTCAAAGGGTTCAGCGCGAGAAGGCTGGAGCGCGAAGGCAAAAGTGCGCGAGCGCGAAGGCAGACAGAACCAACCTTAACGCGTCGCGGGAAGAATTATATTTCTAAGCGCGCCGCGGGAAGAACTTCAATTCTAAGCGCGTCGCGAGAAGAACTATATTCCTTAGCGCGTCGCGGGAAGAACAGTATCCATAGCGCGCCGCGGGAAGAACTAAAATCCTTAGCGCGCTGCGGGGACAGTTCGTCTCGCGTATCGCAGTAACAGGTGGTCTTCACGCAGGCTTCCTTGTAAAGAGTCTGGCGCGTGGAGCTGCGCAGACAACCTTAGGCGGGAAGGAACAAAGGACAAGCAAAGAGTTAGAAGAAAAAGAGGGAAACAAGGCGCAAGGGCGGGACGGCGACAAGAGGGAAAAGAAGGCGGAAAGAGAGAAGGAAGAGGGACGGGACGGCGGAAAGAAAGAGAGAGAAAGAGGCGGGAAGGAAAATATATTATTATTATTAAAAGTAAAATATAAGTATAAATAAATATTAAATCATAAAAGAAAGAGATCGGATCAGAGAAACGGGTACCTGGGTCGGGTCGGATCGGGGCAGATGTCACAAATAATAATCTAATTGATTACTAGTTTTAAGGTTTGAAAAATGCAATCGGCTTAATTGTTAAAGATAAACAGGTCAATGACTCTAAGAACATAATCCTAAAAGTTGATGACCACGAATCAATTAGCTGATAAAGCTTCAAAGCATTCAATTAAGAAAAATTGTTCAACCACATAAACAAACATAAAGACTCAACTAACCAAATCAAATCCCAATCCAAAGTCATGGTTTAAATCAATAAACTCCAACTACAAACACAACCCTACACCCAGAGATGGTCACGAACGATTTAGTCTAGCATATGCATATTGAATAGCTTCATTGATTGTTGAATGGATGATAACATGGATGGTTATGATGATTATTAGGTGTTAGGATGGTGGAAGAAGGCTCCAAATTGTCCTTGGTGGCTAAGGTATGAAGAAATCTCGTGGCTTAAATATGAAAGAAAAACAAGAAAATTCGGTTTTCCCGACAGTGCTGACTGTTGCCTACGGTCAGCCACCGTAGCTTACGGTGGGACCGTAGGCTAGAGATGGGCAAAAAAACCGGTTGGTGAACCGGTTCAACGGTTTAAACCGAAAACCGGTTTTTACAAAAACCGGTTTGACCGGTTTAGTAACCGCCGGTTCGTATATCGGTTACAAGTTCTAGAGAAAAAACCGGTTACTGAACCGGTTATGGAAAAAACCGGTTAATTTTAAAACCGGTTATTATGAAAAAAACCGGTTATTAACCGGTTATTTAAAAAAAAAACCGGTTAATTAAAAAAACCGGTTATTAACCGGTTCTAACCGGTTTCTAAACCGGTCCTAACCGGTTAGACCGGTCCGAGTTTTGCACCAAAAAAACCGGTTAATAAACCGGTCCGGTTATTTAAAAACCGGTTTTTTTCCAGGCCAAGAAAAACCGGTCCGGTTATTAACCGAACCGGTTTTTTTAAAAAAACCGATTTGTGCACCTCTACCGTAGGCTATGGTGTCTCACTGCCTTACAGCGGCTACATTGCCAAAATACCATTTTCTTCGTAGAATCTTCGTTCTAACTCCGTTTTCCTCCCCGTATTCGGCCACGTCTTTGTATTTCAATTCTCTATCATACCAAATAGCATTACTTCCATTTTCACTACATTTTAAATGCTCCAAACTAGCTCCTTTAAGCTCCAATCACTTGTAAACGTAAAACCACTCAAAGTAATCATATGCATAAAAACAAGTAAAACACATGATATAAGCCACTTAACACACGTTCTTTCACCCACACATCAGGTTTCACCAAACCCGATAGCCCTTTAACAGGTTATAGCATCTCATTTATTTGCGAAAATAACTTCTTAATCATCAAACAATAAGTTTCGTGGGTCATAGCTCTCACCAAACCCGAATAGCCCTTAAACGGGTTATAACATCTCATTTATTTATGAAACTCTTTCATAATCAAACCCAAATTTAATTTATCTCCTCTATGTATTCTCGGTTGCCGGTCTATCCTCTCATCACCTGTTAATTTCCGATTACCACCCACCATCGTCAACCTCCTCTTTCATGCATCAACCACCATCGTCACCTACATCAACCACCTGTTTTTTCAATAAGACAACAAATATTTGTGTTCATGTTTGTTCGTTTAAAAAAAATCAACATGTTAGTGTTCGTTCGTTAAAAAACTAAAAAACCTACACATCTCAATTGAAAAGGCCCAAATGATAAAAAAAAATATAATGAACGCAACAAACAGATATACATGTATTAAATCAAAGCAAAACTGCGTTTAAATATAAATCAAATCATTACAACATATAAAATAGCAAAACGATTAAAAACAAAAACCTAAATAAACCTTCCGTAACGCGGGAGACTCAAACTAGTTCTCTATATTTATATTTATATCTATCTCGATTTCTATACACATATTTATCTTTATCTCTATCTCGATTTTTATACATGAGTAATAAAATTTTAGTGGACATATGACACAATTCTATTTTTAACATAAATTTAAATACATGTACTTATTTTTTAGTTATGGCTAGGGGTGGCTAGTATATCAGATAAGATAAGGGAAGGCAGATTGAGATGGTTTGGACATGTAACAAGGAGACAGACAACGACTCCCATTAGATAAGTGGAAAGTCTAGTTATAGAGGGGGAGGAGGGGTTGAGGTAGACCCAAATTGACTTGGGATGAAAGGATTAGGCGTGATTTGCTAGACTTGCACCTCTCTGAGGACATAGTTGAGGATAGGAGTTCCTGACGACGTAGAATTAAGGTTAAAGACCTTTAGAAGGAGGGGTCATTTCTTGTTATAACCTTTATAACAATAACAATAATAACAATAATAATAATAATAATTATTATTATTATTATTATTATTATTATTATTATTATTATTATTATTATTGCTGTTGTGTTGTTAGTATTATTATCTTTATTACCATTACTATTAGAATTATTATTTGCTAAATTTTACCCTGAGTTTTGTTTATGTTGAATTAAACTGATGAATATCATAGTGTTGTAGTTTATTATGTATATACCTTTTTATCTGTATATCTATTTACTTTCGAGTTGGGGGTCTCGCCGGAAGCAACCTCTTTACCCTTAGGATAGAGGTAAGGTTTGCCTACATCCATTCTCCCCAGACCCTTCATATGATAGCTTAAGCTATTTATGAGAAATACTGGGTATGCTTCATTGATTGATTTTATAGTTATAGATTTTATTATATCAATAACTAAATAAGTTTTTTTTTAAACGGTCAAGCATCTTTAAATGAGCTACTGGCTAAATTCACTACATCAGGATACACCTGCCATTCGATCCAGGGAAAACTCTCGCCTAAGGTCAATGCCCGTGAACACTCGCTCGAAGCCCCGACAATACGGTGAGATAAAACTCATTCAGTTCAAGGATCCAGTTAATGAACTACACCTGCTCGCCTAATCTCTTATCATTAGCTTGTTGCAGTTGAAACTAAATGCTGGGGGGGGGGGGTTGTAGGAATCAAACCTGGGTCACATGAAAACCAAGTCTGTTCCTTATCACTCCACCACCAGCTCATTGACAACCAAATAAATTTAATTATAATAGTTACAAATCTAACTTTAATATGAAATTAATGGTTTTCTATTTTAATATAAATTTTCTAAATAAACTGTTTTACTGATAGGCTTATATTTAAGTATTCAAATTTCACCGGTTTCAAAATTATGTTCGTTAAAATCTACTTATTTTAATAGGGACACATGTCACTTGCAGATTCATTTCTATCCTAAATTTTCTGCTTAAACTATTCTTCTATTTTTAATGACAACATATTTATATCAGTGCAATCAAAACATATCAATCTATCCTTTAATATAATAAAATTGCTTAAATTATATAGATTAAAAATATATGAGTATGTGTATCAATATAATCAAAATATATGCATCTTTAATGAGATCATATCTACTTTTTTTATATTAAATCAATGTATATGCAGATATTTATAGGTATAAGATAATAAGAACAAGAAGAAATTATGAATAAATAACAATTTTGTTCTCACATATTCATTCAACCTCCATAGATCCATAGAACTTTCATCCATCTATTTTAAAACTGTAATATAAAATCGTGTTTTATTCACATTAATTTATATATGGTGTTCGTTTTTTATGTCATTCATAAAAAAAACTTCTTATTATCTTTTGTTAGAATTCGTTATTCCATTAAAAAAATATAATTGTAAGTTATAAAATTACTAGGTGCATATTTTTCGTGATTATGAAGAAATTGCGTGAAAATACACTACGTATTCGTATGAGCATTCCATTAGAAAATATAATTTAAACTTATAAAATCATTTAATTTAATAAAATATAGTTTTTTTAATTTAATCAATTAATTTCTATAACTTTTGTATTTTTTTACGCATTTCGTGCATCACATGACTTCTAAAGCTGGTATTATATAAAAAAAAATAAAAACAGTGATAATAATTGTTCATTATAAGTGCTTTTTGAAGATTTTTTAAAAAGTTGTCCGGTTGAATGGTTTGAATGGTATAATTACAAAACACTAAAAACACTAAAAAAAATATGTGGCATTAAGAAAAATCCAAGTTTATGCTCTTAATTTTATATATAAAATTAATACTCACTAAAAAAATGCTTCAAAAATTAACTTAACAAAAATTATAATTATCACGTCAAAAATTAATTTTTTAAAGACATATCTTGATGATTATATTTGTTAACAAATTAAATTATATATTATTTAGTCTGTGTAATACTCGACTTTATTCAAACCGTCTAACACATACGTTTTTACAAAGTTTATAACCATGTATTCAACATATGTGTACAAAATATAAGAAAATCATTAATTATTAATCAATGCCCTAAAACATATAGTTAATAACATAAAAACAAAGAAAAACACTAAACTACAAAGTCAAATTAGCTTATGGAGTTTTATAATTATTTTTTAAAAAATTGAAAATACCATAAAATTAATAATAACAAACTTTCAAAAGTGTCCCAATTTAGTTGCTCATGCAAAAATTCCCAAATTAGGTCACTAACTCTTCAAATCGAGCCTCACCGATTTTTTTGTGCGTCAAGTAAGCCATGGAGGATAAGATGTGAGAGTCAGGATTTGTAATATATGTAGATAAATTTTAAAAATTAAAAAAAAACGTTAATTATATTAAAATTTAAAAATTAAAAAATAAAATCTATGTCACCACTTAATGTCAACATAAAAAAAAGATAAAAAGAGTTCCAATGTGAAACAAAAAAGAAAAATACTAAAAAAATCATGTTAAAACCGTTAATTTAATAAAATATGAAAGTTGAGTGACTTAATTGGAACATTTTTTTAACTTAAGTGACCTAATTAGAACATTTTTAAACCTGGTTACTATCTTATGAAATTACCCCTTTAAAAAATTAGAGAAGGAGGTATTCCATAGGATTGTGATTCTAGTTCTTTTGAGTTTGTGGATAGCAAGGAGTGAAAGGATATTCGAAAAGA
>NW_027498704.1:0-126490 GCF_021521415.1 Bidens hawaiensis | reverse complement strand
GACAAGATTGAATATCGAATTGTTCCCCGGTCAATATAATCAAGGTAATTTCCCGTCATACGTTGCCCAAAAAATTACCTATTTCTGATAATTTTTCTAGCAATTTATGTTTCTTTTGTATCTTAAATCTGAACAAGCTAATTTCCTGTCATATGTTGCACAAGATATTACCTATTTCTGATTATTTTTCCGACCAATTTCTGATTTTTTTGTATCCTAAATCTGAAACTTCGATTTCTCTTTTTTTTAATTATAATTTGTTTAATAAGTTGTTTTAAAACTATTTAATTCCTATATAATATTGGCCTTTATATTCCCGAATTATAACTTTTTAATCAATTTTTATAATATTTGCAAATCTAATTTATTGTTTGACTATAAGTTAAATGTAATCGGTTATAATTGGAAGTTTAAATCTTTTATAATTTTGTTTGATATACTTAATAATAAATCTTTTATAATTTGAAATTCAAATTATATTAAAAGTTTTGATTATAAAAACGATAATCAAGGAAATATTATATGTGTTGTTATTTATATTATTTATTTTTTGCTTTATTTTCGGCAATTTTAATTATATGATTCCGGAATATTCACCGTATATTTATGAAATTATAAACTGATCTATTAAAAACCTTATACATGGAAACTGTTAGGGTATGTTTGGTTTGAAGTAATGGAATGAAGAAAGAATGGAATGAGAGAATGAACGAAATGAACGAGGAAATGAAATGGATCATTATCATTCATTTGTCATGTTTGGTTAACCTATATGAATGAAATGAATAATTACTTTATGTTGTTTGGTATCCAAAAAATGTTATAGGAATGAAATAGAAATAATAAAAATATTGTTATCACAAAATATATTTTTCTTTACACATACACACACACACACACCAAAAAAAAACATGAAATGGTGACGATGGTGGTAGCTTCGGCGACAAAAATGGTGGTGGTGGCGATCAGGCGGGGTGGTGGTGGTCGAGGGAGTTGGCGGCGGTATCATTGGTAGTGATGGCGATGGTAGAGTGGCGGCGACGGTGGAGGTGGTCAGGCTAGCGACAGCGGTGGTGTCGGTTATGGTCAGGTGGCGATGGTAGCGCTGATAGTAAGGCGGTGGTGGTGGCGTCGGTGGCAGTCAGATGGTGGTGGTGGTGGCGATAGTAGTGGTGGTGGTTGCCGTTAGGTGGTGGTGGTGTTGAGAGAGTTTTGGTGGAAAGAGGAATGGAATGAAAAAAAAAGGGGGATAAGAAGGAATAGTCTTGATAGAATGGATTCCATGTGTAATGGATGAATTTATTCCATTGAGTAACCAAACACCATTTTTCATTCCCACGTAATGAATCATTCCATTCCCCTTGTCGTTACTGCATACCAAACGCTACCTTAAACTTATTATACAAGGTACATTATAATAGTTTGTTTATTTCTTGAGGTTATATTTGGAGGTTATAAACATACAATGTTTGTTTCGTCTTCCCAACAATGAATGGATGATTTAGGTGTTTATTACTATTATTCTCTTAAATATGGTTGATTTAGGTGGTCATTAGAATTATTATCTTACATATTCCGGTTAAATTCATTGTTAGTTCTTGCTAAACCAAAATATGCGTTTTTATTTTTTAATTTAGCATATATAAATTATAAAATTATTATGTAACATTAATTTAATTTTATTCATTTCAGCTTCTGGTGGTTCAAGATTGTAAATTATCAAATTGTCTCAAAGGAGTGTGGATGTTATGGAAAATTTCTATTAATTGTAAACATGTTTTGATTGTTAACATGTGTGAATCTTATTGAAAATTTTTATCAATTTAAAACATGTTTTTCATTATTTTTTTTATATACTTTTTACATAAAATTTTTCCAGCTTTATTACTGAATTACCTTTTAAAATACAAATTAATAATTTCAATTGATATTTTAAATTTCAAGTGAAGATAGTCATTTGACTTTCTTTAAAATCTTACTTAAAATTCAAGTCTTTGTTACTTAAATTTTGCTTAATATTCATGACATAATTAATCAAGATTATATACGTATAAAATTAAAGCATTTTTTATGCCTAAAATATGTTCCAGCATTATTACCGAATTCCAGCATTAATGATTTCAAATACGTAGCTTGACCAAAATATAAGTATTATCTTTGTTGCTTAATTTATTCTTAATTAATAAATAATTAATATTCATAACATATTTATTTCCGATTAAATACGGAATTAGATTAATTACGAACAAACTTTCAATGCTTTCCATTAACCAACTTTCCATTGTTTATATTTGACCATTTTTAATTACGCCTAAATGTTAAAATTAATGTCTAAAAATAAGCCCCCAAATTAATAATTTCAATCTTCTATTCGAAATTCAAATTAGAATCATCATTATAACTTACTTTTAATTTTATTGTTACTGAAAATATAGTAAGTTATACGGGATTTGAAATAAATCATTTCGAATTTATACTTAAATTTCAGATTTTAAATAGTCACTATGATTGCTTAATTTATGGTTAATAGTCGTAACATATTTAAACCCGATTAAATACGAAAATTTACAAATTAAATACAAACTTTAAAAGCTTTCCATAGTCTTCAATCTCAACATTTTTATTATGCCTAAATGTCAAAATTAATGTCTATAATAAACCTCCGATTATAATATTTCTACTAGGGGTGTGCACGGTTTAGTTCGGTTCGGTTATTAGCATTAACCCAACCTAACGATCGGTTATCGGTTCGGTTCGGTTAATTTCGGTTAATAACCAGTATCAAATTTGGGCTAAAATTTTGCTTATAAATACATGAAATGAATGTTTAAATACACAAAATGAATGCATAACTATATAAAATGAGCGTATAAATATATGAAATTGAGATGTTAGTTCATGAAATGGATATATAAATGCATGTAAATGATCGTATTAAACTATTAATACATATAATACATGAAATAGAGGGAAAAAAGCTTGAAAATATTAAAAAATGAAGAGTTCGGTTTGAATGAAGAGTTCGGTTCGGTTCGGTTAATTACGGTTAATTCGGTTTTCGGTTATATCGGTTCGGTTTTGTCGGTTTTCTGTTCGGTTTCGGTTAACGATTCGGTTATTGCTCACCCCTAATTTCTACAATCAAAAATCTTTCCATAATTTTTTGAAGTTGACTAATTAACCATTTTTTTTATATTTTGTAATTATTCGAAATGGGTTGTTTTAATTTTAAAAGAGTATCAAATTTGTTCGATATGAATTTGTGTCGTCACAAGTTATTTTTAAGTTATACTGTTTTTTTAACTAAAAAGAAATATTCATTTTTCATATATAAATCATTCCGTCACCAAATTTGACAAAATATGAATATTCAAATTAAACCAAAACTAACACACTTTAATATTCAGATTTAGACAAAAACTGACATCATAATTAATTCGATCACATTCTTACAAAGTTTATCTAAATCATCTATAAATAAAAATTGTGTAATAATTTTTTCAAACAACTTCTATTATTAACTGTACGATAATATGATAACTATCTCTATATAATTCTTATCATAGAATTCATTCTTTCAGTCCAAAGATTGTATATAGAGTTTTGTGATTTGTTTATAAGTTTGTGAATTGTATTTTTTCCTTTATTTCTCTTATTAATAATACATAAATTTTGATTTTGTGGTGATTTTAGCTTTCTTCTTTGCAAGTATAACAAATTACAACACATTTCTTTCTATTCATTGTTCAATAAACAAGACTTTATGATTTCATATATCATGATATAGTTTTTATTGATATATCTTTTTAGCTTCATGGTTTAAGATAGAAAGATGTTTTAAGTTGGCATTTTACTTTGCTTGTTGTTGTATGTTATTTCGTTTTAATAAAAATAAAAACGTAATACCTTCTAATGAATGTAAACTATTTGTTCTTATAAATATTACACTATCAATTCATTATTATTATTATTATTATTATTATTATTATTATTATTATTATCATTGTCGCTATATATATTTATTATACAATTTTCACGCGTATGATACACATGTTACTAGCCATTGAAAGATATTGAAATTTTACATTGTTGTTTGAGTCTTCGTTTCCAATTCTTCCAATGTTATAGAAATACATTTTTTAATATGTGACAACATTTAGTTCTAGAAATCGTTTTTATACACATAAAATGTATAATAATATCGGTATGAATGTTTTGTTTTAAAGTAAATCAAACACCGACCAAGGTTTTGTTTGCAAATTATAATTTATAATTAATAGTGTATAAATATATCAAAAACTTATTAGAAAGTCATAAATAAAAATCATTATATAATATAACTCAATTTACGTATTACATGTAATATTTTTTTTTTTACTTTTATTAAAACTTTCATCCTTGTGTAACATGAGCTTTCATTATTAAACATGTTATTATTTTAATGATAGATTTAATTTGGATGATATTGTTTTTAAAATTTTCAGGTGGTGAAGCAACATGAGTTTCTTTTGTTGGAATATTTGAAGAAGTTGATGGTGGTTTATTATGAAAGAACAAGGTTAGGTCTTTTGTTGATGTTTTTTGGGGTTTGGTGTACACTAACTTAAGGTGATGTTTGTTTTTGAAGACAAAAACTGTCTGCAATCTGATTTCATCTGATTTCATGTCTGCAACTGAAGATGTGGTCTGAAGGTCTGCAATCTGAAAATATAATACTGTTTGTTTTATAAGCTGGATATCGTCTGCATAAGCTGAAAGTTAGTTACCTGTCATATATATCACAATGGATAGAAGTCATTTAACGTCTATAGAGTGCTAAAATAAGTGGTAGTGGTGTACAAACTATGGAAGTGAGCCGTGGTGTACGAACTATGGAAGTGGGTAGTGGTAGACGATTGTGTTAGGCGGTGAACGGTGGGTGGTGGTGATGGACGGTTATGGTGGGTGGTGGACGGTGCTGGTGGCGATAGTGGGTGGTGGTGGTGATGAACGGTGGTGGTGGCGGACGGTGGTGTTAATGGATGGCGGTCGTGGTGGCGCACGGTGGGAGGCGGGTGGTAGTGGTGGAGGACAGTGGGTGGCGGGTGGTGATGGCGGCGGACGGTGGGTGGTGGTGGTGGTGGATGTTGGTGGCGGCGGACGGTGGGGGGTGGTGGTGGTGGCGGTCGGTGGGTGGTGTTGGTGGTGGTGGGCGGCGGGTGGTGGCAGACGGTGGTGGTGGCGGACGGTGCTGGTGGGTGGTGGTAGTGGACGGTGGTTGTGGAACAATTTATCATCAAACTGGATTATAACATCTCATTTATTTGTGAAACAATTTATCATCAAACCATAAGTATATTATTAACTTTCATACAATAAAAAATAAAAATTCAAAAAATAAATAAATATTATAAACAAATAATATAAAATAACCTGTAATACGGAAGATAAAAACTAGTTACAAATGTTAATCTCTTCGAAAGCGTCGTCCGAATATGAAAGGGCCCGTATACCACTTCCAGTCGCATAATTTTCCACTAATCACCTTTAATTATAATATAATTTCAATATTAAATCTTCGAATAATTCAACAAACTTCACATGATTTAATACGTACCGTGGGCGCCAGACCAATATAAACAACTAAACATGTAAAACATATTTCACATGATTTAACCTTTTAGTTCTTAATTCTTATTATAAGAATTAAGAAATCTACCATATAGCTCTTTCAAATGTGGTGTAACGGTAGGAAGCATGAATTTTTCAATAAAGACCTAAGTTCAAACCTCACTTACTACATTTTGGGAGGGACATATAGTTGGCTCAATGAAGGAAGACTGAGATCTTTGTGATTTCCAGTTCAATCCTGAGGGCGTCCGAGTTTTACCACCAGTGGGCCTTTGGGCGGGTGAGTTTTCCCTGGAACTGGAGATAACTCGGAGGAGCTTAAGGGCTCCGTACGCTAGGTTGGGCTAGCTGGCGGTGGCCTTTCACCATTAAGTCACCTCGTACGGATTATCTAAGCATTCTATGTATGTTGACGGTTTAAAAAAATTAAAAAAAATGATTCCACGTGATTAATTAATCGTAGTGATATGTGTTATCCTTATGTTAACATGAATTTATCTTTGGTACGTTAATTTATTATTGCTATTCTTTTTATTATTATCATTTGAATTAGTCCGGATTGTTTTAGTTAGGATGACATCATGATCCAGATGGTTCCATTGGTTTGGATGAGTTAATTCGGACAAGAAGAAGAAGATGTTGGATTGTTGATGTAAACTTTCAAATCACGCTATAAGCTACATATATGTTTTTCTTTAGCCACTCATGTTGCATTTAACTTACTTTGTAATTTTGTTGAACTAATATTACTATCGTCTAGTTCGGATGACAACATGATCAGGATGGTTCAATTGGTTCAGATGAGTTACATGATCCGGAGTGTACACTACTAAAAAATGGTCTAACGTAATTGAAGAGGTAGGTCCCAGCAGAGCCCAGTTGGTCCCGCAAGACTCACCTTGAACAGGGACGTCTGCGCAAAGGCCATCTTCTCCCGCAGGACCCACCATGCTCAGAGAACCTTACGCGCAGTACGCAAGCTGTACACGCAGGGAAAGCCTCCCAATGGTGAAGTACCCCGCCTGTTCCCGCAGTTGCGGATACAAGCCATCAGGGAAGGCTACCCGCAGACAGCAGGGCTACACGCACAAGACAATAGATACTTCAGTAGTCACATGAAGGAATGAGCAAGGCGGGAACAATCCCGCCAAAATGAGCCAGTCCGTATGATTCTGAAAGATCTTCTGTACTATACCTACCAAGGTATGGATAGGACAGACAATCTGACCAGAACAGCCCATGAGCCTATCACAGGGTGACAGCTCACCGACAACAGTACGAGGAGGAGCACCCTCTAGTACTGTTTGTCACTATTAGCCGCTGCCTACTCACCAACCCTTACTTCGGGGCGTGCGTAGCCTACAGTTGGTGGAATAGTGTTACTGTTGGCCGTAACCTATTCACCAACCAGCATGGCCGGCGTATAATCCACAGTAGGTGGGACGTGCATAATCTACAGTTGGTGGAATAGTGCAGCCGACTTTGTTACTGTTGGCCGTAACCTATCCACCAACCAGTATGGCCTATGCATAGTCCACTGTTGGTAGAACAGGAATACTATTCAGCCGGCTGTACCTTCTAGGAAACCTACCTTCGGCTATAAATACTCCAACATCTTGGAATGGTAAGATCATCTGCTATCCTGTTATCTAGCAATCTCTTAATATACACTTATATTCAGAGCAATCTAGTCTGATTCTCACGCCGGAGGGTGGTCACAAGGAGGAACCCCCCCCTTCTCAGTGACGAGCTTACGGTGTTTGTTTTGCAGGTCCCCTGAAGAACAACCGTCTCTGTTGGACCTCATTCTCGTGGGAAACATTACTTAACCCCCAGATTATCTATAATCTGCACCGGGTCACTTAGTGTTTCTTCATTGGCGCCATCCGTGCATAAAAGCTAGAACTAATTTAGTTTTTTCAAATTTTCTGAAGAAATGGTTAACGTTACTCCGGTCCAAAGGCCAGTAACCGACCAAGAAACCCCGGTAACAACCCCAGCAACTGGGGGGAACACCGGTGGTTATACAATCCTTACGAACACTACCCCGACTACCCAAGCCGGGGCAAGTGCAGTAAATATTCCACTGGGGTTCACCGATACCCAGCTGGAAAAACGAAAGAGGGTCCCTCGCCAAACACTAGATCAAGTGAAGGCGTGGGCCGAAACACGTCAGAAAGAGTTCCAAGCTGAATTGGACGAACGCTTGCGTTCAGTTCAACAGGCTGACGAATTCGGCAGTACTCGCCAACACCTCATTATGAACAGAGAGGGCGAGTACTCGGACGACGAGAGGGAGGAGTCCGATACCGACGCAAACCCTCGCCATAAGGCGAAAGGGAAGCGTAAGGAAACGGACTCCCAGCCAAAAAGGAATTTTGGGGAAGCCTTTAAACCAACAAATGCGGAGAGAAACCCGCGTGACTTCTCCAAAACCTTTAGACCAACTGCTACGAATGCAGGAAAGTCAAAATTTGCAAGGGACATTGCGGAAGCAATTGCCCCGAGAAGTGCCAAACAAATGTCCAACATTGGCACTTATGATGGTCTATCCGACCCAGACGACCATTTGAACAGGTTCATTGCAGGGGCTACCGTCAGTAACTGGACGGAACCCACGTGGTGTTACATGTTCCAGATGACTCTGGTCGGAGCAGCCAGGGCATGGTTCGATCGTTTACCGGTCCACCACATATATGACTGGGCGGACTTTCAGAACAAGTTCAGCCAGCACTTCAGCCAGCAGAGGAAGTATACTGAAGAGCAGTGGACGATCCTCAACTGCGTTAGAGAGGAGGATGAATCTTTACTAGACTTCATCACCCGCTTCAACTCCAAGAAGCTGAGTCAGGGCAACGTAAGTGAAGATCTTGTTCGCGCCGCTTTCATCCAGGGCGCCGAGTACCCAGAGCTTATCCGCACATTGACGGGTAAGGACGGCATGCCATCCACATGGGATGCCATCATGACGGCAGCCAAGCGCTTTGCCGAGACGGAGAAGCAGCTGGGAAGAGATCTTCCCCAGAGTACACACCTCTACACGCAGAGGACAAGGGAGAACAACGTTAGGACCGCCCGGCAGAACAAAAAGAGGCGGCTAGGTATTTGGCAGTCAAGGGTAAACTTTGACACCTCATCCAGCTCTCGCCCTCTTGTTGGCGGAAGGGACAACACACACCCTTCAAACCGAAAACACCGGTGGACGCCACTCACCAAGAGCGTCACGGAGATATTTGCCACGGAAAAATTGCCATGGCCAAAAGCCCCATTGATCCGGCAGAAACCTAATGCGGATCAAAGCAAGTCCTGCGATTTCCACGGGACAAAGGGTCATGGTACTGAAGAGTGCACATCCTTGAAAGACATTGTTGAAGCATTTGTCAAGGATGGAAGACTTGCACATCTCGTGGCATCAATCAGGAAGGGAGGAAGGAATGACAACCGGTACAGAGGTAACGGACGAAAGCCCGTCGACATCAGCATCAACATGGTCCATGGCAAGGTCGGAGGAAGAAAAAGACGAATGACAGAACCATGCGCGTGGAAGGAAGCTGAGGTGCGCTTCCCGCGAGTGCAGGAGGCCCCAGCAAAGAAGGCCCCATCGTCATCAAAAGCCAGCTGGGGCATTACATCACTTCCCGCACTCTTGTTGACAACGGCGCTTCGTCAACAGTGATGTACAGGCAGTTCTTTGACAAGCTGGATGATGAAGACAAAGAACGCTTGGAAACGGTCTACGCTTCAATGGAAGGGTTTGACGGCAGTACAGAAACCCCCCTGGGTATCCTATCTTTCCCCGTCACTCTTACAGATGGAAAACACTCCCGCACAGAGGATGTGGACTTTGTCGTGATGAGGAAGCCACACCACACGTACGACATTCTCTTCGGGAGAGACGGGATGGCAAGATTCAACGCCGTGGTATCTTCAGTCCACGGCATGATGGGATGGCCAACAGCTGAGGGTGTAGCGATGATCACTGGCATTCCCCAGGTATGCATCGCATCTGTCTCATCTAAACCCAAACCGAAAATGGCTAAACCAACCATCACCGAACCGGAAAAATGGGCCTTCAATGGCAAATACCCCGACCAGGCCGTTACCATTGGACCAACAATCGTTGATCCCACCCGCACCTTACTCAAACGCTTACTGCAGAAAAACGCTGACATCTTTGCGTGGGCACCAGCTGACATGACTGGTGTACCCCGAAGTAAGGCGGAGCATAAGCTCAAGTGCGATCCGGCTGTTACGCCGGTCGTACAAAAGCGCAGAGTAATGGGGCCTGAGCAAACTAACGCGTGTAGAACCCAAGTCAAAGAACTCCTTGACGCAGGCATCGTACGCGTTAGTAGATATCAAACATGGGTTGCAAATCCCGTAATGGTACCGAAGAATGACAAACAATGGCGCATGTGCATAGATTTCAAAGATTTGAACAAAGCATGCCCCAAAGATTGTTATCCGTTACCAGAAATTGATCTTAAGGTGGATTCGTTGGCACCATTTCGCCTTAAATGCTTCTTGGATGCGTATAAGGGGTACCATCAAATCCACATGGCCGTAGATGACCAGGACAAAACCGCATTTCGGACGCCCGATGGTACATTTTGTTATAAAATGATGCCATTCGGACTTAAGAATGCAGGGTCCACGTACCAACGACTGATGGACAAAGAGTTTCATGCCCAAATCGGGAGAAACTTGGAAGTCTATATGGATGATTTGGTCATCAAAAGCCCCGAGCCAGAAGCGATGTTGAAAGACATTGAAGAAACTTTCAACACGCTCAGAAAGATAAACATGAAGCTCAACCCGAGCAAGTGTTCATTTGGGATGGAAGAAGGGAAGTTCTTGGGAGTCATTGTTACTAAAGATGGCTTCAGAGCGAACCCTGAAAAGGTCGAAGCCATTGTTAGAATGGAATCACCTACCACCATCAAACAGGCTCAGACACTGAATGGACGACTAGTCGCACTTAATCGCTTTTTGGCAAACCATGCGGATAAGTCGTTTCCTTTCGTGTCAACATTGAGAAACTGCTTAAAGAAAACGCACTTCCGCTGGACACCAGAAGCGGAAGCAGCTTTTCAGGAGATTCGGTCACGACTGATCGAACTCGAACACTTACAGCACCACAAGCGGGAGAGGAGTTAATCCTATACCTTTCCGCAACAGATAGAGCAACCGGGGCAGTCCTGCTAATAGAACGAAAAGGCATCCAGATGCCAATCTATTATGTTAGCCGTGTACTAACAGACGTAGAAACCCGGTACTCTACCCTCGAAAAATTATTCTTAGCACTTATACACGCTTCACGTAGGTTAAGACGATATTTCCAGGGCCACCCAATCACCATTCTCACCAACTTCAAACTCTCAAACGTTCTAGGCAAACCCGAATTATCGGGACGTCTAGCCAAATGGGCAATTGAATTGGGAGAATATGCAATTAAGTACAAGCCAAGACCAGCCATAAAAGGCCAGGTCCTGGCCGATTTTATTGCAGAAGTCCCCGCTTCGCGGGAGAAAGAGTGCCAGGAGGAGGCTCAACCCTCCCCAGCACAGGACATCAATGATGTCTGGCGACTCTACACTGATGGAGCAGCCAGTAACGAGGGTTCAGGCGCAGGGTTAAAATTAACCAACCCAGCAGGCCAAGAATATACTTACGCTATTCGGTTGGATTTTCCAAGCACGAATAACGAAGCAGAATATGAAGCATTCTTGGCCGGATTGAGAATTGCGCGTAAGATGGGAGTGAAAAACTTGGAAGCCCACGTGGATTCCATGCTGGTGGCCAACCAAATAAATGGGACGTACACGGCTGTGAACGACACAATTAGGAATGGCAACGGGGCGGGTTTGGGGCGGGTTTTGCTTAACCCGAACCCGAACCCGAAACCAAAAACCATCCCCGTACCCGCCCCATTACCCGTCGGGTTTAATTCGGGGATTCCCCGTTTGGTTTTTTGTACCCCCCCGACCCGCCCCGTCCCCGAACCGGAAAACCCGAAACCGATCCGACCCGACCCGAAATTGACTATTCTGGGTAATTTTGACCAAAACCTTAGTAATATGCTTATGAAGTCTATGGTCAACTGTTCAAGAATCCATCACAAAACTTACATATTGATTATGTAGCAGCGGCAACAACCAGTGGTGGATGTGCGGTATCGGTGCTAGCTGGTGCGATGGCGGGTGGAGGCGGCGACACAAGGTGGTGTGGAGGCAGTGACGCAAGGTGGTGTGGCGGTGCTTGGATTGCGGCGGTGCAAGTTATCGCTTCACCATTGGTGTTGGATTTGGTTGACCTCAAGCTATTTTAGTCAAAATTAACATGTAAGAATTAAGATGTCTGGATGTAGGTTTTTAATATATATATATATATATATATATATATATATATTATTTATATTTATATTTATATATTATATCGGGGCGGGTCGGGGCGGGGGTACCCGAACCCGAACCCGAAACAATCCCCGATACAATCTCCGAAACCCGACCCGAAACCGAAAAAACAAAACCCGACCCGACCCGAAATAAGCCGGTTTTCGGGTTTCCCCGTCGGATTCGGGGATTTTTGCCATCCCTAGACACAATGGCCCTGTACCTCGCCCAGGCAAAAACCCTTATGCGTGATTTTAATGATTGTAAAGTCATACATGTCAAGCGCAGCGAAAACAAATCTGCGGATGCGTTAAGCAAGCTTGCATCACTAGCCTTCACCCACTTGGGAAAGGACATCCGCATTGAACTCCTCGAAGCACCATCAGTCCCGCACAAGGAAATTTGTGTCATCCAAACCGGTACAGAAACGTGGATGACACCAATAATAAATTACCTTGCAGCAGGAACACTACCAGAGTCAAAAACACAGGCAAGAAAACTACGCTGTAAAGCACTGAATTATCAACTCGTCAATGACATCCTTTACAGACGTAACTTTCTTGGCCCACTCTTAAGATGCGTGGACAACCAAGACGCTGACTACCTCCTAAGGGAAGTACACGAAGGCATCTGTGGAGTACACGCAGGTCCCCGCGCTGTTGTAGCCAAGCTAAACAACGCGGGATACTTTTGGCCGGGGATGCATACGGATGCACTGGCATACATCAGAAAATGCAGGTCTTGCCAGCTTTACGCACCCAACACGCACCGCCCGAGGAATGAACTTGTTCCAGTCACTTCTTCATGGCCATTTCAGAAGTGGGCCATCGATGTGACAGGCCCATTTCCTACAGCAGCAGGAAATGTTCAGTTCCTAGTGGTAGCCATCGACTACTTCACCAAGTGGATAGAAGCAAAACCTTTAGCCCAAAAAACCGCGAAACATATCAAAAAATTTATTTGGGAATTTATTATTTGTCGTTTTGGACTTCCACAGAATTTGGTGAGCGATAACGGCACCAACTTTGCTGACAAGAAGCTACAACAGTGGCTAAAGGAACTTCAAATCACCCACACCTTTACCTCAGTGGCACACCCGCAAGGTAATGGTGAGGTGGAAAGAGCAAACAAGAGCATCGTCGATGGCATAAAGAAAAGACTTGAAACACAGATCCGGCTGGGTGGACGAGCTTCCGCACGTCCTTTGGGCAAACAGAACGCTGAAAAAGGCCAGTACGGGGGAAACCCCGTTCAGTCTCACTTATGGCACTGAAGCCATGGTCCCGGTCGAAATTGGTTTACCCTCACCAAGGGTCTTGATCCAGCCAGAAGACAATGATGCGGAAAGACGGTTAGACCTTATGCTAACCGAGGAACGCAGAGACTTAGCCGCAGTGCGTGAAGAGAATTACAAACGACATGCAAAAGTACTACAACACGCGGGTAAAACTCTGCAACTTCAATGAAGGAGACTACATACTGCGTAACAACGAGGCTTCGAACCAAGAACGCCCAGGAAAGCTGGCCCCGGTCTGGGAAGGGCCATATGTTATCAAACAAGTTCTGGGAAAGGGCGCATACCGGCTCGAAAGGCTCGATGGCACTCCCATCCCAAGAACATGGAATGGAGCTCAATTACGCAAATGTTATATGTAGATCAATTCCAAACTTGTAAAGAAAAGGCCTAGAGCCACTTCTAATGGAAATGATTCTCCTTTCACAATGTGTTAACTTTACCTTTATACTTATGAACTTCCCACATTAGTGCCGGTATTCACCGCATAAATGGGGGAAGAAGTAAGTCGTTACGCGTGGAAGGCGGCAAAACCCGCATAAGCAACGCTAAAAATAAGGAAAACCTACACGCAGGTCAGATGTAAGTAAAGTTTAGCCATCCTTGTAAGTGCAAGTGACGGTCTTACCCGCACAATCACGAACAAGGAAGCAAAACTTCAACTTATCTACCACGTCCAAAGGTTAACTTATACTAAAAAAGGATGAGGAAAACCTACACGCAGGTCAGATGTAAGTAAAGTTTAGCCATCCTTGTAAGTGCAAGTGACGGTCTTTCCCGCACAATCACGAACAAGGAAGCAAAACTTCAACTTATCTACCACGTCCAAAGGTTAACTTATACTAAAAAAGGATGAGGAAAACCTACACGCAGGTCAGATGTAAGTAAAGTTTAGCCATCCTTGTAAGTGCAAGTGACGGTCTTACCCGCACAATCACGAACAAGGAAGCAAAACTTCAGCCTATCATCTACCACGTTCAAAGGTTAACTTATTCTAAAACACTTGGAAAATTGCTAATTTAAACTAAAGTATGCAAGTCATATAAAGCAAGGAATCCAATGAAAGAAGCGGTCTTAGCCGCACAAAGATTTATATTTCATAATTGTTCGTTACAAAAATGGCCGGGTAATTACCCGCCTACAAAGTAAATCTATACAAAGTCTATCCTAGCAGCGGGAAGGGATCTTCAGAATCAAGCTTCAGGACCACTTCCACTTGGACCCGCCCCACCAGTAGAGCGTGGCGGTTCAAGGAAAGCCTTGAGGATAGCAAGTCCATCATCAGCAGCAGCGACTTCCTTCACCTTCTCCACCACCGGATGCGGAAAGGCGGCATATTGGTTCACCGCTTGGTCATATGCAGCTTCGGTGTCCACATCGAACAAAGGGAAGTTGGAAGGCGGGAAGCCTCTCTCAACGAACCCTAGACCAAGCAGGAAGCCGGCCTTTTCCCCATCCTCATGAGAAGCGTTGAGGGCTGCGCTCATGGCATCATCATAGGTAGTCTCTGAGAAGACCCGATGCACAACCTACAATAAAAAGATACAAGTGTCAAACACCTTTTCTATGAACAAAGGAAAGCGTGAAGACGTAAAGATAAACATACCTGAGACAACGCTTCTCGAAGAAGCCATTCCTTGGCAACCAGAGCTTCTTTAAGGGCGGCTTGAGCTTGGGTGCAGGCGCGTTCGGCTTCGCTTTTGTTAAGGTTGGCAAGTAGCACTTCCTTTGCGGCAGCCTCTTCGACGCCCTTAAGCTTCCGCTCAGTATGGTCAAGCACGCCCCTCTGGTCCAAGATCTCCTGGAGCTTCTTGGCATCTTCCATCGCCAAGGCATCATGAGCACGTTGGAGAGCCTCTAATTTGGCCTTGAGCTCCTCGTTCTCCATGCGTAAAGGCTCAGCAACGGCTTCAGCCTTGGTGGCCCTCTCGGTCGCGTTCCTCGCAGTCTCCTTAGCTAGCCGAAGCTGTTCGTTACCAGCTTGGGCAGCCTTGGAGAGGGCCTAGAGTCGCGCTTGAACCTCAACCTCGAGGGCCTTGAAGGCCTTCTCCTTCTCCGCAGCAGCTGCGGCTAACTGTTGGTTCTCCTCCCGAAGAGCCCGCGCTTGAGATACTTCCTTGGCGCGAGCTGCTTTCAACTTGTCGTTTTCACGACAAAGCAGCTCGACGCGCGGCTGCATCCGGGCCTGGAGAACCCGAAGCTCATTGGTTAGCCTACCCTCCTGGTAGCTAGCCATGGCTTCCCCCAACGCACCATGGGGAGCAGCGTGGCGAGCCCATTCCACGCACTCCACAGGGGTACGAAGGGTTGTTCCTCGGCGGATGTTCCATCGCGGAACATACACTTCATTGGAATCCGACACTGCAAAAGAAACAAAGCAGTTAGGAAAAGATGATGAAAAAAAAAAAAAAAACCCTACGCACCTGTAGGGTCGATCACAGGTCGATAGCCACCGAACCCATCGCCTGAACCTAAGGGAAATCCATCCAAAAGGTCGGGCAGATGGGAAGGTGGCAAAGATTGGCGAGAAGCCCTGCGCGTACCTGATGTGCCGGCCGTCGTTGCCGGTGGCGGAGGCATAGTAGCGGCCGCCGTGGTCGCCGCCGCAGAATCTGCAGCAATCGTAACCGCCGGCTCGGTGAAAGATGCTGTAAAAATCGCACTTACCACCGGCGGTGACGTCATCTCGGCTGGAACAGTTGGCTCAAAGGAGTGAGCAACTGATCCAGCGGAAGCAGGCGCAGGCGCCTGGGTCGTCGCCTCAGGTAGGCTGACCGAGCCTACCGTCATCGGCGGAGAGGTACTCCTCTGCGCTCCACCCTGGAATGCGTCAACATCCACGCCTGCACAAGAAGATAAGTGTCAATAAATTTATAAAGTGAAATCTACAAAGATAAGGATGTTTGTACTTACGGGTTTTCTTGAGCTTGAACGTACGGACGGGCGGGGACGAATCCGATGGAGCCGGTCTCTTGACGCCGGCCACCGTCGTCGCCATTGGTACTCCGGAGGTAGCAGTCGTAGCCTCCGGAACAGTGGTCTTCTCACCACCGGGGTTCCCCGCCACCTCTTCATTATCTGACTCACTGTCAGATAGGACCACTGGATCGGCTGTGGAGGCCACCTTCTCCTTCCCTTTCCCGCCGGCAGCCCTCTTCTTCCGCACCAACGGAGGACCATCTGCGGATTCCTCAGAAGAAGACAGGATGTCAGGAATTCCAGCAGCGGGTACAGCATTGAGAGGGGGAGGATAGAATAACGCCTTACCTGGCCGCCGGTGGCTCAGGATCTCGTGGCCCAGCGGATAGACCTCCACAAACCGATCCGCTGTTTGTTCCAGGATGGGCAACTCGTTCTCGTCTAGAGCACGAGTACCCACCCGCACGGGACCGTCAGCTTCCCGCGGGTACAGGAGCGACTCCAAATTGTTCCCCTCTGGAAGAAAAGAAACGGTTAGAAGACAAACTCAAATCAGCAAAAAAGACAAGACATACCATAAGGAATAGAATTCAAACCGTATTCGAGAAGGATGGGAAACCGAGACGCCTCCTTCCATACCCGGCTCATCCCCAGCATTACCATCCCGGACTCCGGAAACCGGTAAACCGGAGATTGGACAAGAGATATCTTCGCGAACCATTCCGCCTCCTGGTAGCTGGAAGCGTGAAGGCTCGGAAGCGCTTGCCCCTTCTTAAACTTCATGGCAATGGGGATGGCGCGGGCAGAAATGTAGAAGAACTCCCGCTTCCACGATCGGAGACTGCGCTCGGTCGCGTAAATCTTCAAACCCTTGATCCGGGTTGTCAGGGTGTACCACCCCTGGATGCACCTCCAAGTATAGAAGGTCATCAGGCGGTCCACATAGGGCTCAATGCCCAGAATTCGGCACACCCACTCGAAGTGCCGAACCTTGGCAATCGCCATCGGATGCACCTCGGTCAGGTGCACACCGTGCCTCTCCAGGACACGGTACACAAACTTTGTCAATGGGAACCTAAGGTTCCCATAAACAAAGAATGCAGCATATACCCCGATCTTGCCACTGGGGGCATCGTATACAGTCTGATGAGGTTCAGAAAACTCAGGCTCAAGAGACTCAAGCATGAATTTTCTGACAACATACTGGTACAGATCGATAGGTAGAGCACACTGGCACTCGCCATCAGTACTCCTATCGTCGGCTACAGCTTCAGCATCATGAGAAGACATATTGCAGAGGAAGAAGAAACGATTTCGGAGGAATGCTCAATTAAATAAGAGAGTATTCACCAGAAATCGCCTTAGAGATGAAGAGAAGAAGTGAAGATATGAATTACAAAGGACCCTCTCCCCCTTTATATACTAATTGCAATTAATGCGATGAATTTAATGCGGAGGAGAGAGAAATCGAAGGTGCAATGAAACTATGACACGTGGCAAAAAACAGGCTGGCAACAGCTGTTGACAGGACGCATACCATTAATTTCGCGGCCACGCGCCCGAAAAATCGCGCCCACGCGCCTGAAAAAGCGTCTGGAATGACCATGTACTGTCACGTCACCATAACTTCCTGCACGTCCTGACACAGTCAGAAGAAACCGTCGCACGACGTTTCAGATGTTTGGACTGTTCCTATCTTTCCACCAACTCTTCGAATTTCGAAATTCAAAATTCAAAATTCAAAAAAGATTCAAAAGTAAGCGGGAAAACACCCCTTACCTTGGCAAACAAGTAACCGTAAGACGGATGCGGGTACAGTGTTAAGGCAAAACCCTTCACATACCTAGCACCCGCAGGGAATTGAAGCCAAGAATACCTTGGTAACCAAGTAACCGTAAGACGGATGCGGGTACAGTGTTAAGGCAAAACCCTTCACATATCTAGCACCCGCAGGGAATGGACCCCAGTACCTTGGAAGTAAAGTAACCGTAAGACGAGCGCAGGTACAGTGTTAAGGCAAAACCCTTCACATACCTAGCGCCCCGCAGAGAATTGAAACCAAGAAGGATCTTCTGGGCAATGCTTGCGGATAGAGGAATAACATCCCCGCATAACGGGAACGTCGAGAATTATATTGTTTGAAACTCCGTGATGGAATTGGTGGTCTTAGCATAATTGATCACTATGTTGAAAACCACCAGAACCCCATGGAGACTATATACAAGTAAGACTCAACGCTCCTGACTTGCGAGAAGGTTACATACCTACCCGCATCATACCCAAAGATCAAGCAAAAAAATCGGGAATTTTTGCAAGTGACATTAGGAAACCCGCGGGAAGAATCCCCACGGAGAACCTTAAAACTAAAAACCCTTTTCAAAACCCCTTGCTTAAAGTCCAAAAGTTCACCTCACTTTATTAAACATTCATGAGAAGAACATTGGACTGGGGGGACTTGAAGAGGTAGGTCCCAGCAGAGCCCAGTTGGTCCCGCAAGACTCACCTTGAACAGGGACGTCTGCGCAAAGGCCATCTGCTCCCGCAGGACCCACCATGCTCAGAGAACCTTACGCGCAGTACGCAAGCTGTACACGCAGGGAAAGCCTCCCAATGGTGAAGTACCCCGCCTGTTCCCGCAGTTGCGGATACAAGCCATCAGGGAAGGCTACCCGCAGACAGCAGGGCTACACGCACAAGACAATAGATACTTCAGTAGTCACATGAAGGAATGAGCAAGGCGGGAACAATCCCGCCAAAATGAGCCAGTCCGTATGATTCTGAAAGATCTTCTGTACTATACCTACCAAGGTATGGATAGGACAGACAATCTGACCAGAACAGCCCATGAGCCTATCATAGGGTGACAGCTCACCGACAACAGTACGAGGAGGAGCACCCTCTAGTACTGTTTGTCACTATTAGCCGCTGCCTACTCGCCAACCCTTACTTCGGGGCGTGCGCAGCCTACAGTTGGTGGAATAGTGTTACTGTTGGCCGTAACCTATTCACCAACCAGCATGGCCGGCGTATAATCCACAGTAGGTGGGACGTGCATAATCTACAGTTGGTGGAATAGTGCAGCCGACTTTGTTACTGTTGGCCGTAACCTATCCACCAACCAGTATGGCCTATGCATAGTCCACTGTTGGTAGAACAGGAATACTATTCAGCCGGCTGTACCTTCTAGGAAACCTACCTTCGGCTATAAATACTCCAACATCTTGGAATGGTAAGATCATTTGCTATCCTGTTATCTAGCAATCTCTTAATATACACTTATATTCAGAGCAATCTAGTCTGATTCTCACGCCGGAGGGTGGTCACAAGGAGGAACCCCCCCCCCTTCTCAGTGACGAGCTTACGGTGTTTGTTTTGCAGGTCCCCTGAAGAACAACCGTCTCTGTTGGACCTCATTCTCGTGGGAAACATTACTTAACCCCCAGATTATCTATAATCTGCACCGGGTCACTTAGTGTTTCTTCAGTAATATTTATTAAAAACAATTGCATTGCATTAGACCTAATGCGACATTTTTGTTACCTAATGTAACTTGTTCCAAAGATTTACATCTTAAAAATATTGCATTTGAAAGAAATAATTGCGTCATGTAACAAAAAAGCTGTAGGTCTAATGCAACTTTATGTAATGTAATTGTTTTTATAATTTAAAGGTTGCATTTTGGCCAATTTTTAAGTAGTAATTAGGCAGTCAAGTTGCTATTCGCGATACTAAAAATCTTGGTTTTCATGAACAGGCTAAGCACGTCGAGTTAGATGGCTTAATTCACTAGACCCACACATGTACCACAGATTAGCTTGCAGATTTACTTACGAAGAGTCTGGATGGTCATCAACACACGAATTTAGTTTCCAATGTATACACCTTTTAGTCATGATGACAACATGATCCGGATGGTTCAGTTGGTTCGGATGAGTTACATCATCCAGATGAGAAGCCACTGATGCTATATTCCATATCAAAAGCCTGCTTTGTATCAAAATCAAAGGATGCTTTTCTAATTTCTATTGTTATCCATGTTGTATTTTATTTAGCTTATTAGTTCATTTTCCTTTGTAACTATATAGAGTACATGTGCAATTTTGACGAGATAATAAAAAATTCAGAGGAAATTCACTACTTCTTCTCTCAAATTAATTGGTTATTAGAGGCCGGGATGGAAAAGAAATACACATACAATATCCAAAATCAGAGGGCAGATGAGTTTTGTTATTAGGATCAATCAAGTTTTTAGTATTGACCTGATGAGACACATGCACTTTATCGATATCATTTTAGTGTAATTATAATAAGGGATATTGGTTTTTAATACTCCTAACTTTCGTTCTTTGGTTAATATCACTCTCAACTAATGATTTGTCTCCCACCACTCCCAACTTGTAACTTCTTTTCTTTTGTCACCCCCGAACTTAACGGACCCTAACCCCGTTAGTTTTTTTGCTGACGTGGCATTTTTTTTGCTTATGTGGCATGCCATGTGAAAAATAACTTATTAAAATAAAGAAAAACCTAACAATACAATAAATAATATATATATATATATACACATAATATATACAAACACACACATATATACACACACATACAGACACGACACCACCACCCATCACCACCTTCTACACCACTGCCACTTCCGGCCTCTATTACCACCTTCACCGTCACCGCTAGATTCACTGCCTTCACCACCACCAGTAGCCTCCATCGTCTCCTTCACTTCCGCCACCGTGTTTTTCCTGCGAGCCCGTCGTTAATCATAAAACAACGATTCGAGGTAATAAACATTACATTCTACTCGATTCTTTATTCACATCAAAAGCCCTATGCTAATGTATTCAGATTGTAAACAAGAAAATTGAATTTTAGCAAAGTAAATTGAGTTGGTCTAGGGTTTGGCTGTTGATGTGGCTGCTTACGATAGTGGTGGTGGTGGTGAAGGCTGATGGTGAGGGTGAAGGTACTGGAGGCTAGCAGTTGTGATGAAGGTGGTTACATAACCCGACGGTTGTGGAGGCCGACGTGAATGTTGGTGGTTTTGTAGCGGGATGTGTGTGTGTATTAATTGTTGTTTTGTTAGTTTTTTTAATAAGTTATTTTCCACATGGCATGCCACATAAGCAAAAAAATGCCACATCTGCAAAAAAACTAACGGGGTTAGCGTCCGTTAAGTTCAGGAGTGACAAAAGAAAAGAAGTTACAAGTTGGGAGTGGTGAGAGACAAATCGTTAGTTGAGAGTGTTATCTACCAACGAGTGAAAGTTAGGAGTATTAAAAACCAATATCCCTAATAATAAAAATCGTATGATTTCTAACATCTGAAAACCTCAGGGGTTAAAGCGGGCTTATCCCCTAGTCAAGGTTTTAATGAGTCAACACACCCGCCATGTAAAAATTCATTTACCACTAGAAGTTGGCTTGGTTGCTTGGTTCATCAACAAGATCTTACTGGGACTAGTAACTGAGCATCAAAATAAATTTATTATGTAGAAGTTGAATCATCAATAGAAACTATAACCAGCACTAAATTGCATCAACAATAACTTGTATCTCGGTTAACTTAGGTTGTTAGCAGCAACTACTGTTGGTCGTAACTAAGTGGTTACCACTAATTGTCCATCAAGAGCAAATTGGGCGAGTGGTACATTGTTCGTCAACAATAAATCAGTTATAATCAAAGATATTCTACTGAATAAGTTTATGTTGATGGCTGGTACTAGAATAGCTGACAAATGTTTAAACGCTAATTGACACACTTTTTAACGTAGTGTTGTATCTTTTCAACTTAAGTGTTCTCGTGTAGGTAAGGCATTTGTCTATTTCAATATCATTTTGATAAAATATATACATTTCCTTCTTGTTGAGTTTTTTAAATTATCAGATTAAAATTTTGTATCGTCAAAACACTTTTATTAAAAAATTATATTTATACGACTCAAAAAGCTATTCAGAAAATTCTACGTATTACTAAACCTGTAAGTTATGGATCGATTGACTATTGTTATATAATTTATACACTTTGTCATCATCACCAGTCCACCATCATCAAAGTTATAACCTCCATCGCTTCAACCACCACCAACGTCCACAACTGTCAACAACCAAATCCAATAAAAGGAATTACAAATTCAATCAGACACATTAAAAAAATTATAGTGAAACTACTTGTAAACAAGAACTGTGCTAGAAGTTAATTAAAATAATAATAATAATAATAATAATAATAATAATAATAATAATAATAATAATAATAATAATAATGTTATTTAACTGAAGAAGGTGTTTTTCTTATTCATGACTATACTTAATTAGTGGAAGTACAAAGCGTAGTAAGATGCCAACTATATTCATAAAATTTTAGTTAATTTTAATAATATTCACGTAATATAATCAAGAATCCAAATTTTTTATATCAATATATTTAAAATATTAAAGCTATAAGTTGATCAATGATAGATAAAGTAGGGCCAAATGCAGTTTTATTTGTTTAAATATATTCCTACAAAGACATATAATTTGGAACTAGCCAGTTGCCCGCGCGATGCAGCGGTGTACGTGCAAACGTAATTGGTGTTGGTATGTTTGTAACCTCGCAACGGTACGTACGTAACCTGACGGTGGTATGCATTTAACGTGGCATCGGACGTGTAGCCGGTGCCAGTAAGCGCGTCAAATAACGTCTATACGTGAGCAACTCGGTATGTTATCCACATAACCGATGCTTAAACGCGCGTAACTGGTGGCGACAAGCAAAAAGCAAAGATGAAATGTATAGTAATTTCAAATAATCTATTTTTTAACCCAATCCGTATTGACGGACCAGTATCGACCCGAATTCCGTTTTGACATGAACCCTTTCGATCTAAACTCATCCCAACATGAACTAAATTAACCCTTTTTGTAATAACATGTTCCAATCTAACCCGTTCCAACACCATTAGCCGAACATGTCCGACCAGTTGTCGATAATAAATGGTAATCGCGTAACATGTTAGTTTTTTAAAAATTAATAAACTATAGCAATACCATACTCAAATTAAAGAGAATAAAATGCTTGTTTTTATGATGTAGTTTTTTAGAAAAAATATTAAAGAGTTAAAAAGTTACGGTCGTTAAAGAGTCTGTGTAAGTAGTTGGTTTAGAATTAGGGGGAAATGTGTAACTATTTAATAAATTAACAAACCTTGATTGAAGTTTAAGGACCATTATTGTAACTTGTTTTTTAATGAGCAAAGACTAATTTGCCCCTACATTTTTAAAATTTTATGCATCATTACTTGTATAACATGTAATAAGAGTGATACCTCTTAAAATTTAAGAGGTCCCTAACTACTGTATTATATATAGTATAGATATTTTAATAATCGTATAATTTGACACATTCATAAAACAAAATTAATATATAAAATTATGAAGGTTATGGTAAAGGGTACGGACTCACGGTGGGAAGGTTGCAATTGAGTTTGGTTTTGAGTCAAGATGACGGGCTAGCATACTAATATCCGTAATTTCATTAATATAATTTTTTTAATAAAGTTTGGAATTACACTCAAAACTTGAGTGATTATTTCTAAAACGGGATATTAATCATCCATACGGACGTTGAGGCTCTAGGCCTGACTCACCCATAAAAACCATTCATGAAGAAACCAATCACTTAAAAAAAATCCTTTGAATCAAGTTTCAAATGTGAGATCATATAAGATTTCAAGCTTCAACAATCACTCCTTGTCATTAGACCAAAAGACTAATTGCAATATAATTGTTATATAATACTCTAAAACCGTGTCTTTCTCTGGTCTTATATCCGTACGTTATAAATACCCATTGAGTGGTACCTTTCATAATATTAGTTGTTGGGGAAATTGCATAGAAAATACGGGTTATTTTTGGAAAATCTAAGAGCCGCGTAATAGCACTTTTAGATCAAAACTATTTGTGGTTCCCAAATGTTTTAACCGGATAAAACTCATATTGATTTAAGCAAAAAAAAACGAGTATGGATTTGAGAGAGTTTTGTGAACCATGAAGTTTCATCGTTATAATAAAGCGATGACTATGGGACTATTAAACCATAATAAGATCAAACAAGTGTGCGCATAACTTATTTCGATTAATATTACGCTTAACTTGATCAACAAGTTAATCTCAGTTACACTAAAATAGCCAACATTATCTATGCTTGTTATTTTATTGCATATTACCCTTTGGATTTAAAAAATATAATTTTCAGTATTAATTTGTATATAACTTTATTAAAAAAATATAACAACTAGGAATTAACGGACTAGTATATTACTCTATTACCCATCGACAAAACACAAATGAAAATGTTCATGTTAATGGTTCAGATAAATATGTATGTACGTTTCATATAATCAGCGTGTGTATCATCGAATACATACAAGTCTCGTATCATTATTTACTTTACACTAATTACACGACTTAATATCCTTTTCAAGTGTTTTTGATTTCTAATTTACATGTCGGGGGTTAGATTCGTTTCTCATCGATCTCTAATTTTGGGGCATATGGACACGGAAGAAGCTATACGTGACGCAGAAATTCAGACTGTCGCTTTCTTAATTATTTCCCTTTTGCTTACTTTTTCTAAAAAAATTCTTCCACCATTAGTACACAATACCCCATGTTTTCATTTTTTGCTTAACATGGTTTTAGATGGTGATTGGTTTTCTTTTTAATCATAATTATTATGCTATTTTATGGGTCTCACCACGAGAATGAAATGAAAAGGTGAATGGCCGGGAATGGGTATAATTGTATTTGTAACAGGTTTTAAAAGTTTGTACATCTTTGTATGATTTTTTTAGATAGAGTTAATGGTCATTTTCGTCCCTGTGATTTGCTACTTTCGCTACTTCAGTCCAAAATTTGTATTTTTGTCAATTTAGTCCTCATAGTTTTAAATATTAGCCAATGACGTCCTATCCGTCTAACGGCATCCAGCTATGCCGTTAGTTTAAGGGTATTTTTGTCTTTCTCCTTTTTATTTTGAATTATTGGTCATTTTCGTCCATGTGGTTTGATACTTTTGCCAATTCAGTCTAGAGTTTGAATTTTTTTCAATTTAAGTCAGTTTTTTTTTCTATAACCCTAGAGAGCATTATCCAAGCCCAAAACAAGTCTGCATTTACTCTGTCGACAACAGTAATCATACCCCCTCCTCTCATATTTAGTTTCTAGACGGTTCCTAAACTCCCCCTCATGGTGGAATTCAATGGTAAAGTGGTCAAAGCAATTCCGTGAAACCGAATTGTACGCAAAAACTAAAAATCGTTTCTTTGATGAATGCATAATATTTAGGGTTTAGAGATTAACATATCATAACGAAAATCTGGGTCGTAATCAACTATTATACATTAATCAACAAAACAATTTTTAGTTTTTTCTGTATAATTCGGTTTCAGGGAATTACCTTGACCACTTTACCATTGAATTCCACCATGGAGAAGATTTTAGGAAATGTCTAGAAACTAAATATAGGGGGGGTATGATTACTGTTGTCAACAGAGTAAATGCATACCAGTATTTGAGGTTGCTCGATGGTTTTGGGCTTGAATTATGCTCTTTAGGGTTATAAACAAAAAACATAAAAAATAAAAAAAAACTGAATTAAACTGAACATTAAATTGACAAATTTTCAAACTTTGGACTGAATTGGCAAAGATATCAAACCACAGGGACTAAAATGATCATTATCGGTGTCATAATCATTACCATCAGGGCGATACCGAGGCGGGGTTCGATCATCATCCCTTCGTCTTCGCATAGCAAGTGTGAGTTCTTGCAATTGATCTTGCAAATCGCGGATTTGTTGTTCCATCGTTCGTTGGTCATACGCCATAGTGGATTCGGGTTTGGACAGAAAATTAAGGAAACTTTGGCTCTAGTACCAGATGTTATAAACTCCGCTTCAATCGACTAACCAAACTATGAAATCAAACAAAGATAATTACAACGGACAACCCGGGATACAGATTCACCACCCGAATTGTAACCGAAGAGCAAAACGAACCCGTAACAAGATACAAACTCACCACCTGTCACGAGTAGGTATCCAAAGTTCACCTCTCAAGTTGCTAAGCTTGAGATAGCAATGGAATATTTAGCCTTCCAGTAGGGAAAAACCAAATTAAAACAGAATAAACCTTCTGCCATTTCATTCATTAGGTTCAAATACATATAGAACAAATAAAAAGAAAACTGCCCACGTTCCTAGCCTTTAGTGGATTAAAATACTAACTACCTACTCACTAAAATAACAAGAAATGGAAACCCACTATTACGGATAATAATAATAATAAAAGATTAAAAACTGAAAATACTAAATTTGGGCAATGATGGAAACGTGGGATGCAACTGCATGAGTTTGTGTTTTTTAGCCACTTTTGCATGTGTACAATCCAACCCAGCTGATCCAACTCGTGGACCCGTTTGCTGCTGACCCGGATAACCCGTCTTCGGTGATATCGGCTAGTGACCCAACGGCTCTCGAATTTGAATCTCCTATGAGGTTGCTATCAGTTCGGTTTTAGTTTCGAATAATCAAAAACCGTTAATAACTGTTTGGCTTATGGTTTGACCCGAAAACCGTCAAAACCACACTGTCAACATCCCTACTCGTTCCTAAACTCGCTTTTTTTTTCATTAGATGTTTGCTAACAGTAACTTTTAATAAGGCTTTGTTTTTATGCACAAGGTAGAATGATATTTTAGCACGTTAAAGTATGGAGACCCATTTGCAGTCACAAATATTGAACGACATAGCCACAGATAGACTTTGAAGTAATGAATTGTAACTGCTATGAAGACTTGAAAAGGAAGAAGTTATGTTGGCTGAAGAAACACTAAGTAAACCCTGGACAGATTATAGATAATCTGGGGGTTAAGTAATGTTTCCCACGGATGAGGTCCAGCAGAGAAGGTTGTTCTTCAGGGGACCTGCAAAACAGACACCGTAAGCTCGTCACTGAGAAGGGGGGGTTCCTCCTTGTGACCACCCTCCGGCGTGAGAATCAGACTAGATTGCTCTGAATATAAGTGTATATTAAGAGATTGCTAGATAAGATTGAGATATCAGATGATGTCCTTACCATTCCAAGGTGTTGGAGTATTTATAGCCGAAGGTAGGTTTCCAAGCAGGTACAGCCGGCTGAATAGTATTCCTGTTCTACCAACAGTGGACCACGCACAGGCCATGCTGGTTGGTGGATAGGTTACGGCCAACAGTAATAAGGTCGGCTGTATACTGTTCCTTTACTGCCGGCTACGCACTGTTCCACCAACTGTAGGCTGCGCGCGTCCCATCGTAAGGGTTGGTGAGTAGGCAGCGGCTAATAGTGACAAACAGTACTAGAGGGTGCTCCTCCTCGTATTGTTGTCGGTGAGCTGTCACCCTGTGATTAGTTCATGGGCTGCTCTGGTCAAACTGTCTGTTCCGCCCATACCTTAGTAGGTATAGTACGAAAGACCTTCCAGAAGCATACGGACTGGCTCATTTAGGCGGGAGTGTTCCCGCCTTGCTCATTCCTTCATGTGACTACTGAACGAATGCCTTGTGCGTGTAGCCTTGCTGTCAGTGCGGGTAGCCTTGCTGTCAGTGCGGGTAGCCTTCCCTGATGGCTTGTATCCGCAGCTGCGGGAACAGGCGGGGTACTTCACCATTGGGAGGCTTTCCCTGCGGGTACAGCTGGCGTAATCCGCGTAAGGTTCTTTGAGCATGGTGTCCTGCTGGAGCAGTTGGTCAGTGCGCAGACGTCCCTGTTCAAGGTGAGTCTTGCGGGTCCAACTGGGCTCTGCTGGGACCTACCTCTTCAAGTCCCCCCAGTCCAATGTTCTTCTCATGAATTATTAATAAGTGAGGTGAACTTTTGGACTTAGCAAGGGGTTTTGAAAAGGGTTTAGTTTTTCGGTTTTCCGTGGTGATTCATCCCGCGGTTTTCCTGATGTCACGCAGAAATTCCCGACTTTTCTGCTTGATCTTTGGGTGTGAAGCGGGTAGGTTTGTAACCTCCTTGCGCGTCAGGAGCGTTGAGTCCCACTTGTGTGGATTCTCCATGGGGTCTTGGTGGTTTTCGACATAGTGATCATTTATGTTAAAACCACCAATTCCATCTTGGAGTTTCAAACAATATAGTTCTCGACGTTCCCGTCGTGCGGGAATGTTATTCACGTTTCCGCAAGCATGGCCCAGAAGATCCTTCTTGGTTTGAATTCCCTGCAGAGTGCTAAGTACGTGAAGGGTTTTGCCTTGACACTGTACCCCCACTCGTCTTACGGTTACTTCACTTCCAAGGTATTCCTGGCGTCAATTCCCTGCGGGTGCTAAGTATGTGAAGGGTTTTGCCTTGACACTCTACCCGCATCCGTCTGATAGTTACTTGGTTGCCAAGTTATTCTTGGCTTCAATTCCCTGCGGGTGCTAGGTATGTGAAGGGTTTTGCCTTAACACTGTACCCGCATCCGTCTTACGGTTACTTGGTTACCAAGGTAAGGGGTATTTTCCCGCTCACTTTTGAATCTTTTTGAATTTTGAATTTTGAAATTCGAAGAGTTGGTGGAAAGATAGGAACAGTCCAAACATCTGAAACGTCGTGCGACGGTTTCTTCTGACTGTGTCAGGACGTGCAGGAAGTTATGGTGACGTGACAGTACATGGTCATTCCAGACGCTTTTTCAGGCGCGTGGGCGCGATTTTTCGGGCGCGTGGCCGCGAAATTAATGGTATGCGTCCTGTCAACAGCTGTTGCCAGCTTGCTTTTTGCCACGTGTCATAGTTTCATTGCACCTTCGTTTTCTCTCTTTTCCGCATTAATTTCATCGCATTAATTGCGATTAGTATATAAAGGGGGAGAGGGTTATTTGTAATCCACACTTTCACTCTTCTCTTCATCTTCTTTGCGATTTCCGGCGAATACTCACCTTTTCAGGCAAGCATTCTCCCGAAATCGTTTTCTTCTTTCCTTCACAAGATGTCTCGTGATGTTGAATCCACAGCCGATGACAAGAGTACTGCTGGCGAGTGCCAGTGTGCTCTGCTCGGCGATCTGTACCGGTATGTCATCAGGAAGTTCATGCTCGAGTCTCTCGAGCTTGAGTTTCCTGAACCCCATCATACTGTGTACGATGCCCCCAGAGGCAAGATCGGGGTTTATGCAGCATTCTTTGTTTATGGGAATCTTAGGTTCCCATTGACAAAGTTTGTTTACCGTGTCCTTGAGAGGCACGGTGTTCATTTGACCGAGTTGCACCCCATGGCGATCGCCAAGATTCGCCACTTCGAATGGGTGTGCCGGATTTTGGGCGTTGAGCCCTATGTTGATCGCCTGATGACCTTCTACACTTGGAGGTGCATCCAGGGGTGGTACACCCTGACAACCCGAATCAAGGGTTTAAAGATCTGCGCGACCGAGCGCAGTCTTCGCTCGTGGAAGCGGGAGTTTTTCTTCATATCCGCTCGCGCCATCCCCATTGCTATGAAATTCAAGAACGGGCAGGCACTTCCCAGCCTTCACGCCTCCAGCTACCAGGAGGCGGAATGGTTTGCGAAGATTTCTCGGGTCCAATCTCCGGTTTACCGGTTTGCGGAGTCCGGGATGGTGATGCTGGGGATGAGCCGGGTGTGGAAGGAGGCTGATGCGCGCAAGATTCCGATCGTCCTCGAATACGGTTCGAACTCTGTTCCTTACGGTATGCCTTTTTCCCTTTTGTTGATTTTGAATTTCTTCTAACTTTTTTCTTGTTTATTTCAGAGGGGAACGACCTGCAGTCGCTCCTTAATCCGCGGGAGGCTGACGGTCCCGCCCGGATGGGTACTCGCGCTCTAGACGAGAACGAGTTGCCCATCCTAGAACAAACGGCGGATCGGTTCGTGGAGGTTTATCCGCTAGGCCATGAGATCCTCAGTGCCCGTCGGCCAGGTAAGGCGTTATTCGACCCTCGACCCCTCAATGTTGAAACCTCTGCTGGAATTCCTCTAATCGTATGTTCTGATGAGGAATCCGCAGATGGTCCTCCGTTGGTGCGGAAGAAAAAGGCTGCCGGCGGGAAGGGGAGAGAGAAGGCCTCCACTGCCGATCCAGCGCCTCGGTCTGATTCGGAGACCGAGAGCGAAGAGGTGGCGGGGAATCCCGGTGGTGATAAGACCACCGCTCCGGAGGTTGCGACTGTCACCTCCGGAGAGCCAAAGAAGACGACGGTGACCGGCGCGAAGAGGCCGGCTCCATCGGGTCCATCCCCGCCTCTCCGTACCTTTAGGCTCAAGAAAACCCGTAAGTACAATTTTCCTTTAGCTTTTATCTTCATAGCTTGATCTCTTAACACTTTTCTTCTTTACGCAGGCGTGGATGTTGACGCATTCCAGGGTGAGGCGCCGAGTAGTACCTCTCCGCCAATGACGGTAGGCTTGGTCAGCCTACCTGAGGCGTCGACCCAGGCGCCTGCGCCTGCTTCCGCTGGTTCAGTTGCTCACTCCTTTGAGCCGACTGTACCAGCCGAGATGACGTCACCGCCGGCTGTGAGTGCGATTTTTACAGCATCCTTCACAGAGCCGGCGGTTACTATTGCTGCGGATTCTGCGGCAGCGACCGCGGCGGCGACCACGGCGGCTGCTACCATGCCCCCGCCATCGGCAACGACGGCCGGTCCATCAGGTACGCATGGGGCTTCCCGCCAATCTTTGCTATCTTCCCATCTGCCTGACCTCTTGGAAGGATTTCCTTTGGGTTCAGGTGATGGGTTCGGCGGCTATCGGCCTGTTATTGACCCTACAGGTGCGTAGGGTTCTTCTGGCCCATTTTATATATATTTTATCATCTTTTCCTAACTGCTTTGTGTTTTTTGCAGTGTCGGATTCCAATGAAGTGTATGTTCCACGATGGAACATTCGCCGAGGAACAACCCTTCGCACCCCTGTGGAGTGCGTGGAATGGGCTCGTCACGCTGCTCCCAGTGGTGCGTTGGGGGAAGCCATGGCTAGCTACCAGGAGGGTAGGCTAACCAATGAGCTTCGGGTTCTCCTGGCCCGGATGCAGCCGCGCGTCGAGCTGCTTTGTCGTGAAAACGACAAGTTAAAAGCAGCTCGCCTCAAGGAAGTAGCTCAGGCGCGGGCTGTCCGGGAGGAGAACCAAAAACTTGCCGCAGTGGCTGCGGAGAAGGAGAAGGCCTTCAAGGCCCTCGAGGTTGAAGTTCAGGCTCGACTCGAGGCCCGTTCCAAGGCTGCCCAAGCTGTTAATGAATAGCTTCGGCTGGCTAAGGAAACTGCGAGGAACGCAACCGAGAGGGTCACCAAGGCTGAAGCTGTTGCTGAGCCTCTGCGCGTGGAGAATGAAGAACTTAAAGCCAAATTAGAGGCTCTCCAGCAGGCTCATGATGCCTTGGCGATGGAAGACGCCAAAAAGCTCCAGGAGATCTTGGACCAGAGGGGGGTGCTTGACCATACTGAGCGGAAGCTAAAGGGCGTCGAAGAGGCTGCGGCTAAAGAAGTGTTGCTTGCCAACCTTAACAAGAGTGAAGCCGAACGCGCCCGTAACGAAGCTCAAGCTGCCCTCCAAGAAGCTCTGGTTGCCAAGGAATGGCTTCTTCGAGAAGCGTTGTCTCAGGTAAACTTTCATGTCTTTACGCTCTTTTTTGTAAATAGGGTGTTGACACTTGTATATTTTCTTATGTAGGTTGTGCATCGGGTCTTCTCAGAGACATCTTACGACGATGCTATGAGCGCAGCCCTCAACGCTTCTCACGAGGATGGGGAACGGGTCGGCTTCCTGCTTGGTCTAGGGTTCGTTGAGAAAGTGTAAGGCCCCGTTACCGGTAACCCTACTTTCGTGTTGGATTTACTCATAAACACAGTTCTAAATATCAGAGTTAATTAAAAACTTTACGCGGAATATAAAACTTTCATAAAACATTACATATCGATTCATAATCATGTCTTAAAACATTCCTCTTGTCTTTCAAAATCAAAACATAACTTATAAAACATATCAGATCTTCAGATGCCAGGCTTTAGTCTTCTGCCATGTGTCCTCCACTCAAGCCAGCTGTCTCAACCTACTCACCTGCGTGCATACTAAAAGTCAGCTACGCTGAGTGAGTTCTAGTTAATCATACAATACTATACAACACCTTCTTACATACATACGTACTTAACCTCATAACTTTCTTTTATACACACATAAGTACTCATACCTTCATTCTTACTTACATACTTTCTTTACATTCATAATCATACGTTTTAAAGAGCCTTTCGCCCTATAACCTCACAGATATTATAAGGGTCTGGTCCCTAACATCACAGATATTATAAGGGTCTGGTCCCTAACATCACAGATATTGTAAGGGTCTGGTCCCTAACATCACAGATATTGTAAGGGTCTGGTCCCTAACATCACAGATATTGTAAGGGTCTGGTCCCTAACATCACAGATATTATAAGGGTCTGGTCCCTAACATCACAGATATTATAAGGGTCTGGTCCCTTGCTTTCGAATATTAGTAGGGTTCAGTTTCCTCTTCGTTACTATACAACCATGCAACATACCTCGAGTATTATTAGGGCTTGGTACCCTTTTCGTAACCATACAACCATACAACCGTCATTTCCTTCTTTTATTAACTTTATTACGTTCATACACATAAACATACATATCATACTTGCCATATTTATAACGTTGCAACCTGACAGTACGTGCAATATCCGAAGATCGTTCACGAACCATCAAGCAATCATTCGTACATATCACATATATCGCATATGGCTTTATAACGTTACAACCTGACAGTACGTGCAATATCCGAAGATCGTTCACGAACCATCAAGCAATCATTCATACATATCACATATATCACATATGGCATACACTTATCACTTAGGATAAATGTATTAACAACACATCAAGTATGCACACAGCCCCGAAAACATAACAAGGAATGGGGCTAGAAACTCACCTGGATCCTGTTACGCTCGCCGTTGATCGTAATTCCTTTCTTTAACTGGGCTCGGCTAACTGTATAATATTTACACATATCAATTAACTACTACTTCTCGTTTTGTATTTCTATCTATATATGACCCACAACGAACGGGGGTCCGGGGGCAGCGCCCCTGGCAGCGGGGTTCTAGGGGCGGCAGCCCCTAGCGGGGTCCAAGGGGCAGAGCCCCTGGCTGGGGTTAAGCTGCCAGGTCAGCTTGGAAAAATTTTATTTTCGATAACTGCCTTAACACATTTTCCATTTGGTTTTTAATTTATTTTCTAAGCGAACTTCACTTTAGGCGAAGTTAAACCTTAGGCGAACTTGGCTTCAGGCGAAGTTAAACCTTAGGCGAACTTGGCTTCAGGCGAAGTTAAACCTTAGGCGAACTTGGCTTTTAGGCGAAGTTAAACCTCAGGCGAACTTGGCTTTTAGGCGAAGTTAAACCTCAGGCGAACTTGGCTTTTAGGCGAAGTTAAACCTCAGGCGAACTTGGCTTTTAGGCGAAGTTACCATTTAGGCGAAGTTACCATTTCAGCGAAGTTGCCATCAGGCGAACTTGGCTTCAGGCGAACTTATCATCAGGCGAACTTGGCTTGCAGGCGAAGTTCATCAGGCGAACTTAGCCTGCAGGCGAAGTTCATCGCTTGAAGGCGAAGTTGCCCAGATGAAGGCGAAGTTGTCGCGCTGCAGATCTGTTTTGCCCATAACTCCTTCGTTTCTTAGCCAAATAACTCGATTTTGGTACCCACGGAATCGTATGATCGGCGCCTACAAATCCCAACCATCAAATCGGCCTAAAATCGACGTTTTAGGGGTCCGATTTGGGCAGTTGTGTTTCGGGTCCGATTAACCCGTCAAATCCTAACCATTTTCAGTAATATTAGCTTTGCGGGATTAGTTCTTACCTTTCCAACTCAGATCTACCAGCAAAATCTCGGGTCTCGACTTCGGATCTCGGTCGGTTATGTGTGTGTTTTTGAGTGTGTAAAAGAGAAAGATGGAAATAAAATGATATCTTGGGCTTGGGATGGGTATTTATATCTCTCAAGCCCACGGACCCAAGGCCCATTCTCATTTAACCCATCTTACGTAATCTAAGCCCATGACCCGTTCCTTACTCGACATTAAATAACTAAAACGTGAAATCACTAAACATAACTTTCTTTTATTTAACATTATAAAAATTTTAGGATGTTACAGAAAGGCGTCCCGCCTTCCAACTTCCCTTTGTATAATGTGGATACTGAAGCTATTTACGACCAAGCAGTGAATCAGTATGCTGCCTTCCCGCATCCGGTGGTGGAGAAGGTGAATGAAGTTGCTGCTGCTGATGATGGGCTAGCTATCCTTAAGGCTTTCCTTGAACAGCCACGCTCTACTGACGGCGCTGGTCCAAGTGGAAGTGGCCCTGAAGCCTGATCCTGAAGATCCCTTCCCGCTGCTAGGATAGATTTAGTTTGTATAGATTTACTTTCTTGTAGGCGGGTAGTTACCCGGCCATTCTTGTAACGAATATTTATGAAATGTAAATCTTTGTGCGGCTAAGACCGCTTCTTTCATTGGATTCCTTGCTTTATAAACGTTATATGACTCACATACTTTAGTTTAAATTAGCAATTTTCCAAGTGTTTAGAATAAGTTAACCTTTGAACGTGGTAGATAGGTGTGAAGTTTTGCTTCCTCTTCCGTGATTGTGCGGGTAGGACCGTCACTTGCACGTAGTAGGATGGCTAAACTTTACCATCTGACCTGCGTGTAGGTTTTCCTCATCTTTTGAGGATAAGTTAACCTTTGAACGTGGTAGATAATAGGTGTGAAGTTTTGCTTCCTCTTTCGTGATTGTGCGGGTATGACCGTCACTTGCACTTAGTAGGATGGCTAAACTTTACCCATATCTGACCTGCGTGTAGGTTTTCCTTATCCTTTTTTTTTTTTAGGATAACCTTTGAACGTGGTAGATGATAGGTTGAAGTTTTGCTTCCTTGTTCGTGATTGTGCGGGTAAGACCGTCACTTGCACTTACAAGGATGGCTAAACTTTACTTACATCTGACCTGCGTGTAGGTTTTCCTTATTTTTAACGTTGTGTTTATGCGGGTTTTGCCGCCTTCCACACGTAACGACTTACTTCTTCCCCATTTATGCGGTGAATACCGGCACCAGTGTGGGAAGTTCATAAGTATAAAGGTAAAGTTAACACATTATGAAAGGAGAATCATTTCCATTAGAAGTGGCTCTAGGCCTTTTCTTTACAAGTTTTGGAATTGATCTACATATAACATTTGCGTAATTGAGCTCCATTCCATGTTCTTGGGATGGGAGTGCCATCGAGCCTTTCGAGCCGGTATGCGCCCTTTCCCAGGACTTCTTTGATAATGTACGGCCCTTCCCAGACCGGGGCCAGCTTTCCCGGGCGTTCTTGGTTCGAAGCCTCGTTGTTACGCAGTATGTAGTCTCCTATATTGAAGTTGCAGAGTTTTACCCGCGTGTTGTAGTACTTTTGCATTTGTCGCTTGTAGTTCTCTTCACGCACTGCGGCTAAGTCTCTGCGTTTCTCGGTTAGCATAAGATCCAACCGTCTTTCCGCATCATTGTCTTCTGGCTGAATCAAGACCCTTGGTGAGGGTAGACCAATTTCGACCGGGACCATGGCTTCAGTGCCATAAGTGAGGCTGAACGGGGTTTCTCCCGTACTGGCCTTCTTCAGCGTTCTGTTTGCCCAAAGGACGTGCGGAAGCTCATCCACCCAGCCGGATTTGTGTTCCAATAGTCTTTTCTTGATGCCTTCGACGATGCTCTTATTTGCTCTTTCCACCTCACCATTACCTTGCGGGTGTGCCATTGAGGTAAAGGTGTGGGTGATTTGAAGTTCTTTCAGCCACTGTTGTAGCTTCTTGTCAGCAAAGTTGGTGCCGTTATCGCTCACCAAATTCTGTGGAAGTCCAAAACGACAAATAATAAATTCCCAAATAAATTTTTTGATATGTTTCGCGGTTGTTTGGGCTAAAGGTTTTGCTTCTATCCACTTGGTGAAGTAGTCAATGGCTACCACTAGGAACTGAACATTTCCTGCTGCTGTAGGAAATGGGCCTGTCACATCGATGGCCCACTTCTGAAATGGCCATGAAGAAGTGACTGGAACAAGTTTATTCTTTGGGCGGTGCGTGTTGGGTGCGTAAAGCTGGCAAGACCTGCATTTTCTGATGTATGCCAGTGCATCCGTATGCATCCCCGGCCAAAAGTATCCCGCGTTGTTTAGCTTGGCTACAACAGCGCGGGGACCTGCGTGAACTCCACAGATGCCTTCGTGTACTTCCCTTAGGAGGTAGTCAGCATCTTGGTTGTCCAAGCATCTTAAGAGTGGGCCAAGAAAGTTACGTCTGTAAAGGATGTCATCGACGAGTTGATAATTCAGTGCCTTACAGCGTAGTTTTCTTGCCTGTGTTTTGGACTCCGGTAGTGTACCTGTCGCAAGGTATTTTATTATTGGTGTCATCCACGTTTCCGTGCCTGTTTGGATGACACAAATTTCCTTGTGCGGGACCGATGGTGTCTCGAGGAGTTCAATGCGGATATCCTTTCCTAAGTGGGTGAAGGCTAATGATGCAAGCTTGCTTAACGCATCCGCAGATTTGTTTTCACTTCGCTTGACGTGTATGACTTTGCAGTCATTGAAATCGCGCATGAGGGATTTTGCTTGTGCGAGGTACAGGGCCATTGTGTCGTTCACGGCCGTGTACATCCCGTTGATTTGATTGGCTACTAACATGGAATCCACGTGGGCTTCCAAGTTTTTCACTCCCATCTTTCGCGCAATTCTCAGCCCAGCCAGGAATGCTTCATATTCGGCTTCGTTATTCGTACTTGGAAAATCCAGTCGAATAGCGTAAGTGTATTCTTGGCCTGCTGGGTTGGTTAGCTTTAGCCCTGCGCCTGAACCCTCGTTACTGGCTGCTCCATCAGTGTAGAGTCGCCAGACATCATTGATGTCTTGTGCTGGAGAGGGTTGAGCCTCTTCCTGGCACTCTTTTTCCCGCGATGCAGGCACTTCTGCGATAAAGTCGGCCAGAACCTGGCCTTTTATGGCTGGTCTTGGCTTATACTTTATCGCGTATTCCCCCAACTCAATTGCCCATTTGGCTAGGCGTCCCGATAACTCGGGTTTGCCTAGAACGTTTGCAAGTTTGAAGTTTGAGAGAATGGTGATTGGGTGACCCTGGAAATATCGTCTTAGCCTGCGTGAAGCGTGTATTAGTGCTAAGACTAATTTTTCTAGGGTAGAGTACCGGGTTTCTACGTCTGTTAGGACACGGCTAACATAGTAGATTGGCATCTGGATGCCTTTTCGTTCTACTAGCAGGACTGCCCCGGTTGCTCTATCAGTTGCGGAAAGGTATAGGATTAATTCCTCTCCCTCTTTTGGTGCTGTCAGCGTTGGGAGTTCGATCAAGCGTGACCGAATCTCCTGAAAAGCTGCTTCCGCTTCTGGTGTCCAGCGGAAGTGCGTTTTCTTTAAACAGTTTCTTAATGTTGACACGAATGGAAACGACTTATCCGCGTGGTTTGCCAAAAAGCGATTAAGTGCCACTAGTCGTCCATTCAGTGTCTGAGCCTGTTTGATGGTAGTAGGTGATTCCATTTTGATAATGGCTTCGACCTTTTCAGGGTTCGCTCTGAAGCCATCTTTAGTGACGATGACCCCCAAGAACTTCCCTTCTTCCATTCCAAAGGCACACTTGCTCGGGTTGAGCTTCATGTTTATCTTCCTGAGCGTGTTGAAAGTTTCTTCGATGTCTTTCAACATCGCTTCTGGGTCAGGGCTTTTGATGACCAAGTCATCCATGTAGACTTCCAAGTTCCTCCCAATTTGGGAATGAAACTCTTTGTCCATTAGGCGTTGGTATGTGGACCCGGCATTCTTAAGTCCGAATGGCATCATTTGATAACAAAATGTGCCATCGGGCGTCCGAAAAGCGGTTTTGTCCTGATCATCAACGGCCATGTGGATTTGATGGTACCCCTTATACGCGTCCAGGAAGCATTTAAGGCGGAATGGTGCCAACGAATCCACCTTAAGATCAATTTCAGGTAACGGATAACAATCTTTGGGGCATGCTTTGTTCAAATCCTTGAAATCTATGCACATGCGCCATTGTTTGTCATTCTTCGGTACCATAACTGGATTTGCAACCCAAGTTTGATATTTACTAACGCGTACGATGCCTGCGTCAAGGAGTTCCTTGACTTGGGTTCTACACGCGTTAGTTTGTTCTGGCCCCATTACTCTGCGCTTTTGTACGATCGGCGTGACAGCCGGATCGCATTTGAGCTTATGCTCTGCCTTACTCCGGGGTACACCAGTCATGTCAGCTGGTGTCCACGCGAAGATGTCGGCGTTCCTTTGCAATAAGCGCTTATGTAAGGTGCGTGTGGGATCAACAATTGTTGGGCCAATGGTGACGGCCTGGTCCGGGTACTTGCCGTTGAAGGCCCATCTTTCTGGTTCGGTGATGGTTGGTTTAGCCATCTTTGGTTTGGGTTTAGATGAGACAGATGCGATGCATACCTGGGGAATGCCGGTGATCATCGCTACACCCTCAGCTGTTGGCCATCCCATCATGCCGTGGACTGAGGATACCACGGCGTTGAATCTTGCCATCCCGTCTCTCCCGAAGAGAATGTCGTATGTGTGGTGTGGCTTCCTCATCACGACAAAGTCCACATCTTCTGTGCGGGAGTGTTTCCCATCCGTAAGGGTGACGGGGAAAGATAGGATACCCAGGGGGGTGTTTGTGCTGCCATCAAACCCTTCCATCGAGGCGCAGATCGTTTCCAGGCGTTCCTTGTCTTCGTCATCTAGCTTGTCGAAGAACTGCCTGTACATCACCGTTGACGAGGCGCCGTTGTCAGCAAGAGTGCGGGAGGTGATGTAGTGCCCCAGCTGGCTTTTGATGATGATGGGGCCTTCTTTGCTGGGTCCTCCTGGCACTCGCGGGAAGCGCACCTCAGCTTCCTTCCACGCACATGGTTCTATCGTTCGCCTTTTTCTTCCTCTGATATTACCATGAACCATGTTGATGCTGATGTCAACGGGCTTTCGTCCGTTGCCTCGGTACCGGTTGTCGTTCCGTCCTCCCTTCTTGATTGATGCCACCAGGTGTGCCAGTCTTCCATCCTTGACGAATGCTTCAACAATATCCTTCAAGGATGTACACTCTTCCGTACCATGACCTTTTGTCCCGTGGAAGTCACAGGATTTGCTCTGATCCGCATTAGGTCGCTGCCGGATCATTGGAGCTTTTGGCCATGGTAGCTTTTCAGTGGCAAATATTTCCGTGACGCTTTTGGTGAGTGGCGTCCACCGGTGCTTTTGGCTTGAAGGGTGTGTGTGATTTCTTCCGCCAACAAGAGGGTGAGAGCTGGATGAGGTGTCAAAGTTTACCCTTGACTGCCAGATACCTAGCTTCCTCTTTTTGTTCTGCCGGGCGATCCGAACATTGTTCTGTCTTGTCCTCTGCGTGTAGAGGTGTGTACTCTGGGGAAGATCCCTTCCCAGTTGCTTTTCCGTCTCGGCAAAGCGCTTTGCCGCCGTCATGATGGCATCCCATGTTGATGGCATGCCATCCTTACCCGTCAATGTGCGGATAAGCTCTGGGTATTCGGCGCCTTGGATGAAAGCGGCGCGAACCAGATCTTCACTTATGTTGCCGAGACTTAGCTTTTTGGAGTTGAAGCGGGTGATGAAGTCTAGTAAAGATTCATCCTCCTCTCTAACGCAGTTGAGGATCGTCCACTGTTCTTCAGTGTATTTCCTCTGTTGGCTGAAGTGCTGGCTGAACTTGTTCTGAAAGTCCGCCCAGTCATATATGTGGTGGACCGGTAAACGATCGAACCATGCCCTGGCCGCTCCGACCAGAGTCATCTGGAACATGTAACACCACGTGGGTTCCGTCCAGTTGCTGACGGTAGCCCCCGCAATGAACCTGTTCAAATGGTCGTCTGGGTCGGATAGACCATCATAAGTGCCAATGTTGGACATTTGTTTGGCACTTCTCGGGGCGATTGCTTCCGCAATGTCCCTTGCGAATTTCGACTTTCCTGCATTTGTAGCAGTTGGTCTAAAGGTTTTGGAGAAGTCACGCGGGTTTCTCTCCGCATTTGTTGGTTTAAAAGCTTCCCCAAAATTCCTTTTTGGTTGGAAGTCCGTTTCCTTACGCTTCCCTTTCGCCTTATGGCGAGGGTTTGCGTCGGTATCGGACTCTTCCCTCTCGTCGTCTGAGTACTCGCACTCACTGTTCATATTGAGGTGTTGGCGAGTACTGCCGAATTCGTCAGCCTGTTGAACTGAACGCAAGCGTTCATCCAATTCAGCTTGGAATTCTCTTTGACGTGCTTCGGCCCACGCCTTCACTTGATCTAGTGTTTGGCGAGGGACCCTCGTTCTTCTTTCCAACTGGGCATCAGTGAACCCCAGTGGAATATTTACTGCACTTGCCCCGGCTTGGGTAGTCGGGGTAGTGTTCGTAAGATTTGTATAACCGCCGGTGTTCCCCCCAGTTGCTGGGGTTGTGGTTACCGGGGTTTCTTGGTCGGTTACTGGCCTTAGGACCGGAGTAACGTTAACCATTTCTTCAGAAATTTTGAAAAAACTAAATTAGTTCTAGCTTTTATGCACGGATGGCGCCAATGAAGAAACACTAAGTGAACCCTGGACAGATTATAGATAATCTGGGGGTTAAGTAATGTTTCCCACGGATGAGGTCCAGCAGAGAAGGTTGTTCTTCAGGGGACCTGCAAAACAGACACCGTAAGCTCGTCACTGAGAAGGGGGGGTTCCTCCTTGTGACCACCCTCCGGCGTGAGAATCAGACTAGATTGCTCTGAATATAAGTGTATATTAAGAGATTGCTAGATAAGATTGAGATATCAGATGATGTCCTTACCATTCCAAGGTGTTGGAGTATTTATAGCCGAAGGTAGGTTTCCAAGCAGGTACAGCCGGCTGAATAGTATTCCTGTTCTACCAACAGTGGACCACGCACAGGCCATGCTGGTTGGTGGATAGGTTACGGCCAACAGTAATAAGGTCGGCTGTATACTGTTCCTTTACTGCCGGTTACGCACTGTTCCACCAACTGTAGGCTGCGCGCGTCCCATCGTAAGGGTTGGTGAGTAGGCAGCGGCTAATAGTGACAAACAGTACTAGAGGGTGCTCCTCCTCGTATTGTTGTCGGTGAGCTGTCACCCTGTGATTAGTTCATGGGCTGCTCTGGTCAAACTGTCTGTTCCGCCCATACCTTAGTAGGTATAGTACGAAAGACCTTCCAGAAGCATACAGACTGGCTCATTTAGGCGGGAGTGTTCCCGCCTTGCTCATTCCTTCATGTGACTACTGAACGAATGCCTTGTGCGTGTAGCCTTGCTGTCAGTGCGGGTAGCCTTCCCTGATGGCTTGTATCCGCAGCTGCGGGAACAGGCGGGGTACTTCACCATTGGGAGGCTTTCCCTGCGGGTACAGCTGGCGTACTGCGCGTAAGGTTCTTTGAGCATGGTGTCCTGCTGGAGCAGTTGGTCAGTGCGCAGACGTCCCTGTTCAAGGTGAGTCTTGCGGGTCCAACTGGGCTCTGCTGGGACCTACCTCTTCATTGGCCCAACAAATTAAACATTGCAACAATTGTTGTGCAACATGTTTTAATACAACCTACTAAACAAAGAGGTTTATCTTCAAAATGGTGGCCAAGGTATGTTATCACATGTGTTTTTTATTTTAGTTTTACTTCAAGGGTAGAATTGTAAAAATGTTACTTTCTTTTCTCTTCCTCCAAACTCAGGAACACATAAACTACTGGATTTTCTTTCTTTTCCTTTCATTTTCATTAAAACTCAGGAACATGACATATTTTTAATTCTTTTCCTTTCCTTTCTTTTCTTTTCTCTTCTTAAATGAAACTCTAGAACACAGCGTTAGTGCCGAAACGAGTCGGGGCGGTTGTACCCTATACTTTATCACGACACATGGGGCTGCCACGTTTACTTATTTTTATGTGCATTTTGAGTTAGTCTATGTTTAAACGTAAAGTTCGTTTGGAAACCAGTATGGTCTAACATAATGTTCCTCATTCCACGGTATAAAATTCGGGTATTCTTTACATTTTGACGTACATTTAGTTCCTAAACAACTAGGGTTAATTGTAGTTTATACTTTTATTAAGCCACGAATGATGCTGCTGCAACGCGCACGGCAGGTTTAAAAAACTAGTTACTAAAAAAAACTTTTTTTTTCTCTCCACATCACATTAGAATCCTATAAAAAACTGAAGTATGCATGCCCTAAAAAAGTAACTGTTTCTTCTCAACCCACAAAGGTCTCCAAGAAAGCTACTTTGGTGTTGAAACAAATGGTAAACCCTAACTTTGGTTTAATTTGATGTCTTTTGGTGAAGAAAAATTGCTAATTTTATGGTTTAGTTCTCGTTTTAGTACACCCACCGTTGGTTACTAATTATTTGATTACATTTTATATACATTGTACTCTGATTACTGATCCGTACAAGTCCCACATAGTATTTCAAGTGTTCTATTTAATTATCGTTCTTGCTGTTTGATTCCATCTTCTTGGGTTTTTGTTGATTAAAAACTTAAAACCTTGAATTAATGATGTGGATTTACATGATTACTAGTTTCAGTTATTGATAATGTTAGACTATGTTATTTCATTACGATGTTCTCGCTGTGATTGCTGCTAATTATCTTGATAAGCCATGATTAGGATATTGAGTTTGTGTATTACTCGCAGTTTTATATCATTTAAAATTTTTAACAAATATAGAGAAAAAAAAGGAGGTTTTTTTTATTGAGATGTGGGTTTCTTTGGGGACAGCCTCTCTATCCCCAGGCCCTACTAGAAAGTGGGATTTTACTAGGTATGTTTGTTTCTTTGTTTGGTTATATATCCTATTTTACATACTTTATATATTTATTGATTGTATGTTGATCAAATGACAGCTCCTATGTTTGACTAATATGTATTATGCTCTTTGTGTGTGTGTGTGTTAAACCAGAATTTATCTTAAACAAATTTTCAAAGCAGTCAATTTTGCAGCCAACAGGAGCATTTAATATGGACAGATTCAGCAAGCTTCCTCTAGGCTTAATAGAAACCATCTTATGTCTACTGCCAATTCAAGAGGCAGCAAGGACAAGCATCCTCTCTAGGGAGTGGAGGTACCATTGGATCAAAATCCCTAAACTTACGTTTGATGAGAGAACGTTTCAAGTATCAACTGATGGAGCTGAGCTGTCTGTTTTGGAGAAAATGTTTGACAACCCAAGTAAAAGGAAAGAAATGTCCAAGAGGTGTAGATTTTTCTATGCTATATACCAAGTTCTGTTGATGCACCAAGGTCCAATACACGATTTCACTCTTCGTATGGAAGTAGATGACTCATGTGTTGAGATTGACCATTTAATACTTCAGTTGTCGAGGGAAAATACTGTCAAGATACTGAGACTTGACCTAAGTGATCGGAACTATGAGGGGTATAGGCTACCCCTTTCTTTCTTTTCGTTACATCAGTTAACAGAAATGTATCTCTATGATTGTTCTATTTACCATGTACGCCCATTCACTGACTTTAAATTGGGTTGCCTTACAACCTTATTTTTGCGACGTATATCGACCTATGACAACACGCTTCTACGTCTTTTATCCAGCTGCCCATCACTTAAAAGATTGACTCTCGTAAGTTCATAATAAATTAATACGTCGTTCTCGTGGTCTTTCATAACTTATCTAAATATTGAAACTTTTTCAGCATAGTGACAGTGCGACTATCATTGAGACTGGAGATTCCACCATTGTTGATCTATTAGAGTGTTTACCTGTGATTGAATATTTGTCTGTTAGGCTTCACATCGTTGAGGTAAATATTATCCACATGGTACATACTTGATTATACTTTGGTATGCTTATTAGCTATTACTAATCTTTGTTTTGTCTATTATTCAAGTGTTTTATTCCAGAGACTTCCGAAAGAGCTTCCAACAAAATTGGTCCACTTGAAATGCTTGCGAATTAAGTTTTTTTGCTTTAGTCACAAATATGGGTTACCTTTTCTTGGTCTTTTGATCCGAAGCTCCCCAAACCTTGAGAAACTTGAGATAGTGGTAAATAACAAAAATCTATATCGTATTCTACTTTTTTTTATTTTTATCTCAAAATACTACATTCACATGAGAGACTTCATCGTGTAGATAGATGGCGTAGACTGGCCTGACGAGGAGGATATTGGCTGCTTTACACTTGAAGATTATTCAGATATTATGTTGGAGCATCTAAAAGAATTGGAGATTACAAATTTTGCTGATATAGAGTATGAGTTGGATTTCGTGAACCTTGTATTGGCCAGGTCACCTGTACTAAAGAAGGTGAGGATATTCCCACATCGTTGTCTTGATGAGGATGAAGTATCAGAGATTTCAAAAACCCTTTTATGTTCCCCCTGCGCATCACCTGTGGTAAAAATCACTGTCAGGAAGTTTTAGTCCGATCAGTCATGCATTGTGGTTTTGTTCGGTTTTGTTAACTGTTAGTGAAATGAACAAATGTGTCTCAATCCGATATGTGGTTAGTTTTGAGACAGATGATCTTTTGTACCTTGACTTTATTAACATGTTATGTTTTTCGGGCCTTAGTGCAAGGTGCAAAGTTGTGATGGGAAATGAAATGGCATATGGCTTACCATATGCACTGGAAAAATAAGCCCACAGTTCACTTATCACTTGCTAGAAATGTAATCACCAGTTACACTATCATGCTAAATTAGTATCCAGTACTCCTGTGCTAAAGAAGGTGAGAATATCCCCATATCTTTACTCTGACGAGGAGCCGAACACATATGTTTCTGAAGTCCTTTTACCCTCCCCATGCGCATCACCTGTAGTAAAAATCATTGTCGGGCCGTAAAAAATTCAAACATGACTTGGAAATTCTGCGTTTACGAACCCATTCGGCTGCTCCATATAAATTACCCGATCAAGATCACCATATAAAAACGCATTGCTTACGTCCATCTGCCACAAATCCCATTGCTTACTCGTGGCTATGGCTAGAACAACTCGAACAGATGCGAGCTTCGCTATGGGACTAAATGTCTCCTCATAATCGATTCCGAACTCCTGAGAAAACCCCCGAGAAACCAAGCGGGCCTTGTACCGCTCTATTGATCCGTCGACTCTTCGCTTAATCATAAAAACCCATTTGCAAGTAACCAGTTTAACTCCATCCGGTTGTGGGGTTAATTCCCATGTTTCATTTTCGCGTAACGCACCTAGTTCATTTTCCATTGCACGAATCCAGTTATGATCAGTTAAGGCTTCTTGAACAGATTCTGGTTCTCTTTCGACAATTTCAGTAATAGCCATATTTGCATAGTTTGGGTTAGGCCTTCTTATTCTTTCTGATCGACGAACAGTAGATGGGCCCGTTTAGGTATTATCTTCTGCATTTTGACCAGGTTGCTGGCTTGGGGACAGACCTGTTTGCCAGGCTGATCGTTTCGGAGATGACTGTTAGAGGCTTCGGTTGTTCTCTCGTCCACTTCTAACTCGTCTTCGATTTCTTCCAATCTTAGCGAAATTCGTTCATCCAATTATTTCTTTAAGTTATTTGAATCTGGTAGTTGTTCATATTTAGTTGACCACCATGAAAATGCTTCGTCAAAAATTACGTTTCGGGACACGTAACACTTCCCGGTTACCGGTTCGCAACAACGCCATCCTATCTTTTCGTTATTATACCCAACAAATATGCATCGAACCGCTTTCTTTTCCAACTTGTGTCTTAGATGGCTGGGGATGAACACGTAACACACACATCCAAAAACTCTAAAATGACTAACTTTCGGCTTAATCTTGAACAATCTTTCAAATGGTGACTCATAATTCATACCTTGCTGTGGCAAACGGTTACTCACGTATGTAGCAGTTTTCATACCTTCAGCCCAAAATCTTCCGGGAACATTCTTGTCATGCATCATACTTCCATACAACTCTGTTAGGTGATGGTTTTTCCTTTCGGAAACGCTGTTTTGTTGAGGCGTATTCGAACACGTAAATTGGTTCCTTATTTTGTGTTCTTTCAAATAATCGGAGAACTCTTTCGATGTATACTCTCCACCATTGTCAGATCTTAGACACACAATCAAACACTTGGTTTATCGTTCGGCTTCAAATTTAAATTCTTTGAAACATTCAAACGCCTTCGATTTTCCTTCATAAAGTTAGTCCACAAATATCTTGAAAAATCATCAATAAACGTAATCATATAACGTTTACCTCCGATTGACGATTGTTTGACGGCACCGAACACATCTGTGTGAACCAACTCGAGAGGCGCGGTTGAACGGTGTTGTGTTGTCACACCCCAAACCACGGCCTAGGCGTATGACACATATGTTGGTACCGCAAGTGTAATTAAATCAGAGTTACGTTTAATAGCGGAAGACTTTATAAACTTGTGGGTTTAAAGTGTAATATTACAAAAGACGGGATTATAAAATACCCGTTTAAGTTATAACAAAAGTATTAAATGTTTTTAATTATAAACCACCATTTTTAATATTTTAAGTTTATACAAAACAAATCCGAGCCATCGGATATCCATAGCACTTCGACACTCCAAGTGCTATCCTTGTTCACCTGCAAAATGTAAGAAAATACGTCAGCAACGAATGCTGGTGAATATACTGACGCTAAAATATTTTCTTTTACTTTATTACCCCTCGAGACTACGCCTGCCTGGGCCCATCATGGCTTAGGAATAACAAAGTTAAAACAACTCATTTATAAACTCGAGTCTCAACACTAGGTCACCTCAGCAAACACCGCAACGTTCGACTTAGCTAAGTACCTGTATGTATACACATGGTCGTGCTCCCCGTAGGAAAGCGTCCTACAACCAGTTGTGGTGCGATGTGCCCACCGCATACTACCACATATGTAAGGATCCAGAAAAACGTATACTACAGCCTGAGGGCTAGGCTTATACTCTTATTTATAACAGTTTTAGGAACACGTAGTCCCTTGTAAATAATTTTCATATAACATGTTTGACTCGTTTGAAAATAAGTTTGTAAAAGTTTGGGGGCGTATTCACCTTTTCACTTTGGGATCGGCTTCAAACACCGTCCGAGGGTCTTTCCCTTGCTATCTCGCACCTATAGTACGAGTATAACCATTTGTTAGTCGGATATACAATCCGGCTTAAGACCTTTAGTCTTATTTTATAAACTTTACCTCGATGAACCTTTAGTTCAAAATCTCTTTTTACTTAAAACCTTTAGTTTGAAAGTAATTTATAAACCTTTAGTTTATTTATAAAACCCGACATTTCTTCTTCTCTAAGAAACGTATTCTTTTCTTTATTATTTAAGAATAGTTATTTATTACTTAAATAATATTTCATAACAAAGAATATATACTTACACACATATATATATTTTTCCATATTCATAATCTTATATTTTTGTTCTTTTCTTTGTTATGTTTACTTTTCTTTTCTTTTATCGAGGTATCGAGTATAACCTCGACTTAAGGTTTAAGCCTTTATAATATTTTATTATTATATTCATTGGCGTTACGCCTACCTTGTTGGCGTTTAGAAACCCTAATAACTCGAGCAGCAACCTAACGCCGCTTCACCTTTTTTTCCTTCTCGTTCAAATTCTTCTTTCTCGTTTTCCTTTCCTTGACACGCCACACGATGAACATCAATGCTTTCACCAATTGTTGGCACGCTTCTCGAGACTAATCACCATGGTGTTGGAAATCACAAACTCCTTCTTGATGGATACGTCGTGGAAGATGGTACGAACAATGAGGAAACGAACACGGAAATCGAGGTATTATGGCACGTTTTACGAGGTGGGTCGTTAATATGAATATGAACTTCTAGTGAGACGTTAGAGAGAAGATATTATGTGTGTTTTGAGGTGTGAGAAGCAAGAACCCGTGGCCTTCTATTTATAGGCAGATTTTGGATCCCGTCGCGGTACGCGATGGCCTCCTGGCCAAGCCTGTCGTGTATCGCGACGTAGGCCTTCTGTGTCACCACGTAGACCTGCCACGTGGCGACACATGGAAGGCGTTGTGCAGCGTGGCGACACACTGTGCCACCGTCTGCCACGTGGAACACGTGTCACACCGTGTCAGACCACGTCATCGCAATACGCGATGACGTTGGTTCAACAGCGATCGCATATCGTTGTTGACCCTTCTAGAACCTTTTGTCCAAACCCTTTGCGATACGCGATAGGTTGGTCTTTTGTCCCGTCGCGTATCGCGATAGGACAAGAAAACAAAATTTTTCATTATAAACCCTTAGGTTTGGAATTTGACAGATTTGATCCCTAAACTTTTGGATTTTGACATTTTGGACTCGAAATTTATGTGATGTTACATGTGCGCTTCCGTATGGTAGTTCATGTGCCTTCCCATATTGGCACCCGCTACACGCTCCATCGAGATTAACGTCTAGATTAGGCAAACCAATTGCCAATTGTTTCGTCATAATGAGTTTTAACTTGTCATAGCCCACGTGGCTTAACCTTTGATGCCAAAGATCTGAGTTATGATTGGTCTTCGTCTTTTCTACGAAGGCGGTTCCAGCTGACAACACGTAAATTGACTCGTTCTTTTTCCCGCGCACCATTGGTTGTGATTTTGTTTCAAACTCATTGAAAATCATCACTTCTTTTGGCCCGAACAGAACATACCTTCCGATGTTAGTAATTTGAGGAACTGACAGCAAATTCTTTTTCATTCCTGGTACATGGAACACATCCTTTAAAGGCAACTCGTTTCCCTCGACTCCCGGGAACAGTTCCGCTTCTCCGATGTGCTTGATCTTGTGTCGAGAGTTGTCGGCTATTACGACAATGACACATCACCGGTCATATGGTTACTACAACCGGAATCGACAATCCAATCTTGGATTCGATTATTCGCTGTCACGGTAGTTGCCACCATGGCTTGCGCCACTTAAACACATTCTGTTTGCACAAAGTGAGCTTCAGCATCCCAGGTTGGTTCGACCCTCGGTTCGGCTGCTGCCACGTTTCCTTCTTCCTGTGGCTTTGATGGACAATCCCGGGCAATGTAGCCTCGAAGACCACAATTGTAACATTTAAATGTGGGTTTCTTCTTATACCCACCTGTTTGTTTTCTATCACTGTTCCACTCCTTTTGTTCCCGACTTTTACTTCCACCCACCCTATGTTCATTCGAGCCTTTCGATCGATTCCCAAAGTTTCGTTTACTATTGTACTTTGACTTTCCTTTTGTTGCATATAATGCATCAGATTCTTGTTTCACCTACCCCTACATCGACACTCCACTCATCTGTTTAGCAAGTGCTTCTTGACTCGCAAGAAGATTCTCGAACTCGCCTAAAGTGGGGTGGGTTGGCCACCCTTGAACGGCTGCTACAAAGCTGTGAAACTCCGGTTTCAATCCATGCACAATAATCCGTTTCATCCGAGACTCGACAATTCGAGCTTGCGGATCGAGATCACCAATCTCTCGACACAGAGACTTAACTTTGTGAAAATATTGTGGTATGGTTAGTTCTTTCTGAGTTACTGACAACCACTCGTTTTCCAACAATTGGAGTTTAGCATCGTTTTTCTTAGAAAAAAACGACGCCAACACATCCCATGCTTGTTTCGGTGTTTCAAGATCCCTTATATGTTCCAAGAGCTCATCCTCAACTGTTGTTTTCAGAGTGAACATAGCTTTACCCCTCTTAACTCTCCACTTGTGAACAGCACCATTCGTATCGACCCGTGGTTCGGCGGTACTATCACCGTTTACAACTTCCCAAATATCTTGCCCTTGTAGGTACGAAACTATACATGTTGACCACGTGTTGTAGTTGTTGTTGTTCAGTTTCCTTAACGCAGCGGACGCTTGAAATTCTGCCATAACGAATAGTAACAATTCTGGTTCTCACACTTTGATTCTTCGAGCTACAACCCGGTCGATCACCCGAAAGTAACCGTCCGTGAACAAAGTTCTTGGCTGGACTTCGACCGATCAAATCAACAACGAACAAACGTTTGTGAGCCTGGCGCTCTGATACCACTTATCGAACTAAAAACGTTTTCACAAGTGGATCACAAACTAGAACACGAACTCAGATTCAGAACCTGCAGTTCCTTCTCGACTAGCAGAAACGAAAAACAAGTTAACTAGGCTGCAAGTTTCTTAATCGAACACTCCAAATTAACCAACGCACGGTTCTTGTATTATTGATAAAAAGAACAAACTGAAAAACCTCAACAATACATCGATGATGGGTAAATTTATAACCATCAGTTCTAATCCTATCATATATCAAATACACAATTTGAATTAAACAGAAATAGGATTAAAATAGATAAGACTAACTTATTAAGATAAGACTAACTTATCTATAATAATAAACGAATTATTATCATATTAAATCTCCTCCAAGCCACCCTATGAGATTTACCGAACCGCCCTTAATAATATCGCAACGTTTAATATTATCATGCTACTAAAAGTGTAAAGTACCTTTTTTTTAGATTAAGTTAACAGGAAGCATCAAGTATTTCATTATTGCATTCCTATTTATAATTGATGGACAACTGCTATGTTCGGTTTCGAAGTTCATAACGTCGTATTTTGTAGCCTAGCCAACAAGAATATCTTAAGATGGATAGAATCAGCCAGCTTCCTCCGAGCATAATAGAAACCATCTTATGTCTACTACCGATTCAAGAGGCAGCAAGGGCAAGTATCCTCTCTAGAGAATGGAGGTACCATTGGACCACAATCCCTAAACTTGTGTTTAATGAGGATGCGTTTCAAGTATCGGATGATGGGGCTGAGCTCTCTGTTTTGGAGCAAACATTTGACAAACCAAGTCATAGGAAAATAATGACCTTGAGGTGTAAACTTTTCTATGCTATATACCAAGTTATGTTAATGCACCATGGGGCAATCCATGAGTTCACCCTTTCTATGCATGTAGAAGGTTCTTGTGTTGAGACTGACCATATAATACGTTATTTGTCGAAGAAAAATACTGTCAAGATATTAAAACTTGACTTGATTGGGAGCCCCTATAAGCTGCCGTTATCTCTCTTCTCGCAACATCAGTTAACGAATCTGTATGTAAGTCATTGTGCTCTTGACCGCCCACCCTCATCATATGTGTTTGGTAACCTTACGACCTTAAATTTGCAAGACATACAGACCTGTAAAAAAGAGCTTCTGCTGCTTTTATCGAGTTGTCCGTTACTTAAGAGATTGACCAATGTAAGTTCATAATAATATTGAGATGTCAATCCTCATGGTCTTTCATAACTTGGCTACTAAATATTGTAATTCCTATAGATGAGTGACTGTGGAACTATCGATGAGAGTGGAGATTTCACCATTGCTGATCATTAAAATTCTTTTTTCTAGTAGTGAAAATAACTTGTATCTCGGCAGCAATTGTGATCAAAAGTAAAACTTAGGTTATTAGCAATTTAGCAGCAACTACTATTGGTTGTAACTAAGTGGTTACCTAGTGGCGGATCCAGACATTTAACTCAGTGGGGGTAAAAAATAATCAATAAAATAAATTACATGAAATTATAAAAACAAACTACATTAAATATAGCAAAACAAAATACATCTTCATTGCTTAAAAAATATTTCACCATTGTGGTTCCAAATCGGAAGAAATATAGAATATTGGGCTAATTAAAAAACAAAAGCCATAAGGGGTCTTAATTAATTGATTTTTTATATTTTTTTACCAAAATTACCACTATAAAACTTAATATAGTCTAATTAAATTAAATCTCAGTAGGTGATTGACCCCCACTGGGCTTGTCTTCGATCCGCCTATGCGGTTACCACTAATTGTCCATCAAGAGCAAATTGGGCATGTGGAACAATGTTTCTAAACAATAAATCAGTTATAGTCAAAGATTTTCTACTAAATAAGTTCATGTTGATGGCTGGTATTAGAATAACTGACAAATATTAAACGCTAACTGACACATTCTTTAACGAAGTATTGTATCATTTCAACTTAAGTGTTCTCGTGTAAGTAAGACATTTGGTCTGTTTCAAGATCATTTTAAAAAAATATATACATTCTCCTTCTTGTTGAGTTTTTTAAATTATCATATTAAAATTTTGTATCGTCGAAACACTTTAATTAAAAAAATTCTATTTATACGACTCAGAAAGCTATTCAGAAAAGTTTATGTATTACTAAACATGTAAGTTATGAATCAATTGATATATAATTTATACACTTTATCATCATCACCGGTCCACCATCATCAAAGTTATAACCTCCATCACCACCAATGTCCACAATTGTCAACAACCAAATCCGGTAAAAGAAATTACAAATTCAATCAACCATTGACCCATTAAAAAAATTATAGTGAAACTACTTGTAAAAAAACTGTACTATAGGTTAATTAAAATAATAGTAATAATTATACTATATATTAAAGGAAACCTAAGTTGCTATATGGATTTTGAGGAGGTTTGATTAGTGCTTGTCATGTGACAGCCACTAATTTTTTTTTTAAAAAGTATTTTGAAATATTTGAATTCTGTTTTAGTAATTAATATTTGAAAGCAAACAAAAGTAATTACAATAGAAGTTGGTGTGGTGGTATTGTAGTATTGTGGTGAATGGTAGGTAAACAAGTTCAATTCTGCTTATGGCTGTTTTTTGATTTTGTTTTTTTGGTTAACTTGTTTTTAAAATAGAAATCTTTTAATTAAAATAGATTTTTGTTTTATATATTTCTTATTAGACGACAGTGAAGACGCACACATCACAATTGAAGACGCACAGTGAAGACGCACACATCACAATTGTGATTTTGGTGAGATAAACGACAGTGAAGACGCACACATCATAATTGAAGGGCAGGTGGTCCCGCAGGTAACGAAGTTCAAGTATTTAGGATCATTTGTACAGAACGATGGGGAATTAGACAGTGATGTGACCCACCGAGTTCAGGTAGGATGGTGTAGATGGAAAGCAGCCACATGTATATTGTGCGACAAGAGTTTCCCGACTAATCTGAAGGGAAAATTCTATAGGGTGGCAGTTAGACCTGCAATGCTATATGGAACAGATTGTTGGGCCATCAAGAAGGCACAAGTGCGGAAGATGGAGGTAGCAGAAATGAGAATGCTACGTTGGATGTGTGGACACACAAGGCTAGACAGAATAAGAAACGTTGTGCTTCGCGAGAGATTAGGGGTGGCGAACATAGCAGACAAGATAAGAGAGTGGAGATTGAGATGGTTTGGACATGTAAAGAGAAGACAGACGACGAATCCTGTTAGATCCGTAGAAAACATTACTATAGAGGGGAGGAGGGGTAGAGGACAACCGAAATTGACTTGGGATGAGAGGATTAGGCATGATTTGATAGACCTAAACCTCTCCGAGGACATGGTTGAGGATAGGAATTCGTGGAGAAGTAGAATTAAAGTTAAGGATTTTTAGAGAGAATTGAATACCTTAGGGCTTAGACTTAACTTATTTTGGTCACATACCATAATGGTATTTCCCTTACATATTTTATTATTATTATTATTAGCTTTTATATTGCGGTTAAACTGTGACCTTATTATTAATATTATTATAATTAGTAGTAGTTTTTTATATAACTGTTAAACTTTGATTTCTTTTTTTTTTGCTTCATACACATGTTCTTAGAGCCGAGGGTCTCTCTGGAAGCCACCTCTTTATTCCTTTGGATAGAGGTACGGTGTGCTTACATCCCACCCTCCCCAGACCCTACCTATAGCTCTGCTGTCGGTGGGATTTTACTGGGTATGATTGATTGATTGATTGATATATTTCTTATTAAATAAAGTAATAGAAAAGTAAGATGGTGTGGTAGTAAAGTTATTATAACATATTATGTTTTATGTGTGTTACAATCGTGTGGCCGGCGCGATTGTTGCGAGGTGCGAGATAGACGATAAGCGTTGGTGTTAAACGTACATCAAATTGCTTTGCTAAACGTAGCATTATAAATGGAAGGAACTTTTGTAAAGTTAATAAATCGCACCCACTACCTAGCTAAATAGAGAAACAACTATAACGAATTTACACCGGCACAACCGCCTAGCTAAAATGAGAAACAACTACAACAAAAATACACCGACAAAACCGCCTAGATAAACGAAGAAACAACTACAACGAACCTACACCGGCGCAACGCGTCGAGATAACACCTAATTTATTTAACTGAAGGTGTTTTTCTTATTCATAACTATACTGAAATAAGTGGAAGTACAAAACGAAGTAAGATGCCAACTATATTCATAAAGTTTTAGTTTATTATATTACTAGTTTTTATCCCACGTATTACGTGGGTTGCTTTATATTATTTGTTTCTAATATTTATTTATGTTTTGAATTTTTATTTTTTTATTGTATGAAAGTTAATAATATAATTATGGTTTGACAATAAATTGTTTCACAAATAAATAAGATGTTATAACTTGGTTTAAAAGCTATATGAGTTTGATAAGACCCAAGACCCATTTATTTTTTTTACTATAAAGTTGGTTTTTTTAATTATAAATAATATATATCTTTTTTTTAAATACATCATATATTTATTTTTAGCATCCCTACTTTATATGATTTTTATATCAAAATTTGGTGAGATTGGTTTTTATTTAATGAGATGTTATAACCCGTTTAAGAAATATCTGGGTTTGATAAGACCCATATTCGTGAATTCGGGTCAAACGCATGAGAAACCTGTATTTAAAATCAAGCAAATCTGGTGACTCCAAAAAAAGAAGAAGCGACCACATGTCTTTTAGGTTAACCAAATGCACTTTACCTATGGGCGATTCAAAGATACTAACAAACGATCTTTAAATGTTTTAGCCTGAATGAACATTCTTTTAGTCGTATATTCCAAAGCTCAAATTATAAATAAAATAACAACTAACAAAAGACATTAAAAACAAATGATAAATCAAATTATAGTAGCCGTAATAAATAACATAAAAAAGATTCATTTATTTTTTATTATAAAATTAGTTTTTTAATTATAAATAATATATATCTTTTTTTAAATAAATTAGATATTTTTAGTATCCCTATTTTATAGGATTTTTATATCAAATATTTAGTGAGATTAATTTTTAATTTAATGAGATGTTATAACTCGTTTAAGGAATATCTGGGTTTGGTAAGACCCATACATGTGAATTCGGGTCAAATGCATGAGAAGCCTCCATTTAAAAATCAAGCAAATCTGATAACTACAAAAAAAGGAGAGCGACTACATCAAGACACATATGATTTTTATGTTTTCGTTTATATATATTATAGATAATAATATTCACGTAATATAATCAAGAATCCAAAATTTTTATATCAATATATTTAAAATATTAAAACTATAAGTTGATCATTGACAGATAAAGTAGGGCCAAATGCAGTTTTATTTGTTTAAATATATTCCTACAAAGACATGTAATTTGGAATATATTAATAATCATATAATTTGACACCTTTATGTAACACAATAAATATATAAAATTATGAAGGTTATGGTTAGACAACTCCCATTAGCAAACCACCTACGATTTGTTACATTATTTGAAAAAAAAATACAAATAAAAAAAAAATCAAAAGATGGGAGCAAACTAGTTTGTCTCAACAAAGCCACATGTCAATTTTTCTATGGATTTTTTTTTTCATTTATTTTCCCTTTTTATTTCACACTAATTAGTTTTAACTATAATATTGTTTTCATCTAATAACTTTTGATAATTAAGTTTATAAAAAATCTGAAAACATAGCCTTGTTCAGTGTTTTTTTTAAAACGGTGATATAAATTTTATTAAAAACAAAACTCGTAAAAAAATATTTTTCAGTATAAAATAAATATGAAGTTTGTTTGATGAGTACAAATATATTTTTTATTTTTTTAAATATTTTTAAATTTAATATGTTGTTAACTTTTAAATAAAGTTATTATTTTTTATATATCTAGTCACTTTAAATAAATAACAACAATTATAAATTATATTTTTTTTAATAAATAAATAGTGTGGTTTGGGTTGCTAGTAGAAAAGTTTGGTTTGGTTGGGTTGGGTAGATGGAAGAGAGAAAAATTGATTTTATAATAAAAGATTGGTTTGGGTTGGTTTATGAATGGAGATGGTCTTAAGGGTACGGACTCACGGTGGGAAGGTGGCAAATGAGTTTGGTTTTGAGTCACGATAATGGGTTAGCATACTAATATCGGTTATCTCATTATTATATTTTTTTATAATAATGTTTGGAACTACTCTCAATACTTGAGTGATCATTCATAAGACGGAATGTCAACCGTCCATACTGACGTTGAGGCTATCTGTGTATCGAAGTTTTAATATTGTAATACCGACAAGCTAAGTTGCGTTACAAAAAGAGGCCTTTCATCGGAGGTCCCATGAAACCAACTTTGCGTTGGTGTCAGCATGATTGGTGGTACATTAAGCATGCAGTTCAACATCTTTGCGCGCACGATCTAAAATGTCACGAGCGTGTATTATATTTGAAATTGAAAATATGATTTGTTGTGGATAACACCAATCCCTACAATATTTAAAATAAATGACCTAAGTCATAATTCATGAGTCATGACAAACTCAACTTGGAGAAGTAATATTGCAACACAACACATCACATCAATAGAGGAGCTTGCAATAAATATATTATCAAAGTTACGTTATATATATCATTATAGATTTATATCATCCATAAATAAATAGGGATGGCATGGATTCGTTGTTAAAAAAACCAAGAGCATATATCCAAGTTATAATAGACATCAAACCTTGAGTGATGACATCATACGTATTCTCATACCATTTTTTAACGACTACACACATCAATCTACTCGATTTACTTCTACTTTTAAAGAGAATTTATTCGCACTCCAGGCTGCCATCAATTTCAACATCAGGTAGTATGTTTAACTTTTTTTTATTTCCCAAAATCCCAAACTCTTTGATTTTGAGAACACGATATCAAACATATTTTTTTTAATAAATGTGGGCTGTTTTTGTTTTTAACTTTTTTGGGGTTGCGTGCAATCATAAGAGACGGAATAAAGTTTTTAAAAGTTAGTGTATACTATTACTAAAAAAAAGAAGTACGTTTAGATTTAGATTATTTTATATTTTTATATTAGTTTCAGAATCAATTTATTCGACATTTAAACGCAAACACAAATTGATGTCACAAAATAAGCTAAATTAATGAATAAACCCCCAAAAGTAGTGCTCTATGAGCAAGTAAAGAAACCGTAAAGCAAAAGAAAAGAATGAAAAAAAACACACCTTGTTTCAAGCACTATGGCACTAGGGGTGGTTTAGTCATTTAACAGTTCATCCCAATCCATGCACTGTAGTAGCAAAGGTGGTTTCCATTGGTATATAAATACAACCACAATTCAACATATTTATTGCATCCAAAACAAATAAAAACAAATACAACAAACACTAAAATGACACCCGCAACCCACAACACCACCGCGGCCGCCACCGGAATCCCGTGGAATTCACCGATACCTTATTTATTCGGAGGCCTTGCTTTGATGGTGACCTTAATAACATGTGCGTTAATCATCTTAATATGTTCATACAAGAAACCATATTCTTCTTCTGCTTCAAACTCGTCGGCAAATGGCGCGGCTGATCAAGAAAAATCGTCTGTTGCCGAGTTTCGTGTGGAACTAGCACCGGAAATGGAACCGAAGATCGTAATTGTTATGCCTGGAGACATCGACCCAACCTACCTTGCTAAACCGGCTCCAACCGGTGCCGATTATGTTTAACAAGTTTGAGCCGTATTTAGCTTTTTATTTTTTTTTCTTCCTTCAAAAGTTTTCCTGTTGATCCTGGAGAATGTAATTTTGGTAGTATTAATTATGAAAATAGAAGAGGATTATTATACTCTAATGCATATTGCTTGTTACAATTTTGTTATAAAATACGAGTTAATTAATAGTTACAAAACTCAATTTTAATTTAAGAATCCGGCAAGTTAACTCAATTTTGTTGCACTTAATATATATAGTATGTAGTATGTACGGCCACCATTTCGGTTGTATAAGGCTACTTTGTGACAGAGAACGGTGGTGACAAAATGTTGTTAATTTCCAAGTTAACCAAATTTGTGACTTGTTTTAACGATTGATATCTAGTATTTGACGTTACGAATGTGGTATACAACTGGAGGTATAGCTTCGTTTTCGACTAGATTTTAACCAAATTTTGTGACTGCCTTTTACTATTGTTTTATGACCTAGTGACGGCTTATGACTTTCGCCACCATAAAATCCTCCAAATCGTGGCACTTATTGAAGGGTGCTAGTTGGTTTTGGGTGGTTTGTTATTAATTGTTATAGCAATATAGGAACTCAAACATTCTAGATTGATTGCGTGTTTAGAACTCACAAATTTGTTATTGGTTGTGTTTGTGGAGTCTTCCCAAAAGCTTGTCCATTATGGTAGTACTCTCACCTAAGAATGCTTAGTTGTGGAGTTTTCAACATCTTCACAACCAACTACTTCCAAAATACAATGGTGATTTAAGAGGCGGTGCATTCTTATTAAACAAGAATACTCATCCCCATGGTCAATGTAAGATTTGTCTAAGGTATTACAATAGGTCATGTTAATCTTTGTTGTATCTTTACAATCACCCTCTTAAGGAGTCATCGTTCTCTATAAGGTTGCACCACCATCCCGAATGGCACGGGAAGTGGCTCTGATACCATTTGCAGCATTTGGTCCCTCGTACCACCAATATTGTCTGTTTTACCCTCGGTGAATTGTCCATCTAGGAGCTCACGGTTTTGTTTGCTCAGCCCAATAGAGACTTCCCTAGGGTGTCATCTATCCATGTATTATTTCCACTGGAGCACGCTTATTTATTGAGTTTTCTTATGCTCCACAGACAACTAAGCCCAACACCATTATGATTCAAAAGTTAGAACATTTCTTATGAACCAACAATCTCTGATGTCCACAAATGTTGTGGTTTTGCTTATACGTTGTTACAATGATTATGTTAATTAATTTTTTTCTTATCGTTACAAAATATTGTTGTCTGCTAGGGTTTGCATCTCAAGACCTCAACCACAAACTTTAATTTCAAAGTCCACCAGCAATGCAAAGTTTGGAATTTTGGGTTCGTCTAAATTTATATGTGCTAGTCATCGTGCCTATCGTTGTTGCTCTTAAAGTACGAAATCTTAAGAGTGACAACACCTACGCAGCCGTTGAGCTCCAATAGACTGATGTTTCTCTATACCGACAAACTTGTTATTCATTAATCAGAGCGCAAATTTCCGTATGAGTTTTTAATTAGCTTTCAAAATACCATTCAAAATATAATAACGTATTAACGTCCATTATAAAAAACAAAATTTTAAATTTGATGCTTACGTAGTAATCAATAATTGTTAAAATTACTTCGAGTTTTCGGTCACAAAAGTCAACAACGTAGCCCGATTCCTTGGCCATGTCTTCTCGTTGCCCTTAATTTCCTTTACCCCCTTCTTTAGTCCTTAAAAAAGAATATTTTTCAGAAAATTATATAAAGTAAGACCTTTCTTTTTCCCATTTTCATAAACGTTTTGTTTTAGTGGGCCTTATCACAAATGTGGTGACATACTAATGAATAATTATATCCTTTTTCTTTTATCCTTTTATGATGACAAATCGCAATTATATAAAAAAGTGTGTATATCTTAGCTTATTTTAGTTTTTTGATGTACTTCAATTTTGGCTAATTATTTAAGGCATTTTGTTGATAAAAGTTTTGAAACTAATGAAAATTGAAATCTTTAAACCAAATTGTAATTCAAAGGAAATGAAGTTTAAATTAGAATTGAAATTATTTCATCAAAATATGTGATGTGTTTGGTTGATAAAATAATACTCTATGATTCATAAACCTGTTACTGAATTGTGATGATGACGGTAGCGACGACCATGGTGATGGCGATAATGTTCACACCATTTATAAATTTCTTTAAACGGCAAAATATAACAACATATACTATTCTTTGTGATACTTGAACATTAACTATTTGAGAGGGATACCATTTTAACAAATACATTACTCGATAGCATGATAGCATTAAACCACAAGTTCTTTGATAAAAGGAGGGAGATTTTAACTATGTACAATAGTGAGATTGAAAGAGGTAGTAAAATTATGGTTGAACTCAATATATAAAAGAACCAGACCATTGCCGCCATCTAGGGTTTTCAAATAGTTACTGACAGCAGTAGTTCGGATCCACCGGACCATCACTGCTACATAGGGTTTCCAAATTGAACCCGACAACAGTGTTAGTTAAGTAGAGTCACCGGAAAATACTAGCAGACCACCATCGACAGTGGCGGATCCAGAAAATTTCACCAGTGGGGGAAAAATATGTTCGATATAAACACTCGGTTGTAACGGGTCAAAACAGGTTGGGTATAATGTGTAAAAACAAGTCGCTTGTGCAAGTTTTGGTTTTAAAAGCTACATTGCATAAATCAATTCAACTTAAAGAAAAAAACATGTATAATGAATAGCCATTATGTCCGGACTCACAATTTATATAAATTAGAGCTTCTCATTTTGGCTTTTAAAAGGCCAAGGTGCATTCTTAAATTTGCCTTTGGGGACATGTGGATTTTTTTTTTGGATTTCACTAACATATTAAGCTTGATGGACTAATTTCAGTGGGGGTCTATCCTCCCCCTGAAGCATGAATGAATCCGCCTATGACCATCGACACCTAGGTTCCAACATCGTGATAAATGTCGGATTCCAAGGTATTGGATTTGACGATTCCAAGGTCCTCAGACACAAACTTGCCGCATTTTCCCAATTTAACCACCATTACTCGCAAAGGTCCAAATTGATTAAAAGTCGGAGTACTTGGGATTACTCGGCCTCCAATGTCAACTCGGCCACCAGTGTTATTTAATTTATTAGTAAAAAACTAAAAATAACGACAAAACATGATTTTTTTGAATTACGTTTTTTCAATGAATTATGCTTATTTTGATGTGAATTATGCTTGTTTAACATATATATATAATATCCAGTAGTTATTTTATGTTATATTTATCACATCTGAGTACAAGCCGAGTACTCCCTACAAGGGGTCAGCCGCTTAACGAGTTTTACAACACTGGTTTCTGAAGAAACACTAATCGACCCCGGGCAGATTACGGATAATCTGGGGGTTAAATAGATGTTTCCCACGAGGGGTTAGATCCGGCAAAGATGGTTCTTCTGATAACCTGCAAAACAGACACCGTAAGCTCGTCACTGAGAAGGGGAGGGGGTTCCTCCTTGTGACCACCCTCCGGCGTGAGAATCAGACTAGATTGCTTTTGAATATAAATGTATATTAAGAGATTGCTAGAGCAGATATCAGGTATATGATGTAAGATACGAGATAAGATGAGATGATCATACCATTTGGGGTATTTATAGCCTAAGGTAGGTTTCCAAGAGGGTATGGCCGGCTGAATAGTATTCCTGTTCTACCAACTGTGGCCTACGCACGTGCCATGCTGGCAGTTGGTGGGTAGGCAGCGGCTGACAGTGACCAGGCCTGCTGTGTACTATTCCTTTTCCACCAACTGTAGGCTATGCACGTGGTATGACAGGAGTTGGTGAGTAGGTAGCGGCTAATAGTGACATACAGCACAAGAGCATGCTGCTCGCCATACTGTTGTCAATGGGCTGTCGTATCTCTGGTCAGATCTTTTGCCCATACCTCGTCAGGTACAGTACAAAAGATCTTCCAGTATCGTACTGACTGGCTCATTGGGCGGGAGTATTCCCCCTCCCGCCTTTGTGCGGGATTGTTCCCGGCTTTGCTCTTTCCTTCAGGTGACTACTGAATTATTGAGAGCTAAGTGCCTTGTGCGTGTAGCCTTGCTGCGCGGGTGGCCTTCCCTGATGGCTTGTATCCGCAGCTGCGGGAACAGGCGGAGTACTTCACCATTGGGAGGCATTTCCTGCGGGAACAGCTTGCGTACTGCGCGTAAGGACGTCACGTCTCTGAGCATGGTGGGTCCTGCGGATCCAGTTGGTTTCTGCTCAGACGTCTCTCTTCAAGGTGAGTCCTGCGGGTCCAACTGGGCTCTGCTGGGACCTACCTCTTCAGTTTCCAATAATACCTACAGAGATGTGGAAACCGATGTAAATCTCCAAAGACTACCTAATATGTACAACATATATTAATTCACGTACAACAAAGAGAAGTATCTTCAAAAGCTGAAGGTAAAGTTGCTCATCGGAGGAGGTGGCGATGTCACGGTGGTTCGTGGTTAGGGATAGATAGAAAGATAGTCAGCGGCCACATGGTGGTGGTTATAAAAAACATCAACAAAGGTGTATGATAATACCCACATGCATGTAGAAATTTAGCAATATTATCTAGGGATCTGTTTCAATTTTTATAAAAACATTACCAACTTCCACACTTCTTTCATTTTCAGGAGTGGACCCAACCTCCTCTGGTCAGACTTAAGATTAACGTGTTAAGGAAAGTTCAGAGAAACCAGTCAGTGTTTATATAACATTGGGAACACTGACAGTCGTTCAGTCAAAGTTTCAATTAGTGTTACCAGACAGTGAGTTAAAAGAACTAGTATGTCATTCGTCAAAGTTTCTCAAGGGTATTCACTACTTTATTTGAAGAGTGTTTGTTCTCAGGGTATTCGACAATTCGTTTAAGTGGGAGCCAGTTAGGACATGAGACAAGTCTATGGTAGTTCTAGCCATATATGACTGATGTGTTGGAGCTCGGGGGAGCCATAATGGGCCTTTAGATTAGTTAAATGATGAGAAGGCCACTATAACCAGAAAGATGAGGAGACTACAAGAGGTATAAGTGATCACAGTGATAAGCAGTTTAAAGATTATCAAGCATTCAAGTGGGAGATTGTTGGAATTTGAAGTATGGATCTAGGTTCGGTTATTCGTAAATATTTTGAAGACAACTATTGGGCTTGATGAAGATTGAAAGCTAACGGAGGCGTTAAGGGCTGGCCATTGTTCTCTTATTAGGCCAGTTTGTTTTTTTTGTTTAAAAATTTTTAAATGCTATTGTGATCTTTATTTATATTCATTGTACTTGTAATATTCACATCACGAGTGAAACAATTATCACTAATAAAATTATACCCTGATTAATTACATGCCGTAATAAGTTGGATGTGGCTCAATGGTAGAGCCCTCACTTTACTAGTGAGAGGTAAGGGGTTAAAACCTCACTATCACCAATTTATATGGGAGATATGAGAGATGACTTTGCTTGCCAGGGTTCGAGTCTTGATCTCACCCGGTTTTACCGGCTCCTCGCTGTCGTGCCATTTGGCGGGCGTGGGGGTCGGGTTTTATCCGGTGAATCCCTCAATAAGTGGACCGATAGGGGGCTCCGTCCATCCAGACTTGTGGCTAGCTCGGGCTACCTTTAGCCAATAGGGGCCACGTACGCGACGTTACTTAGTTGGTCGTTCAAAAAAAAATTACTGGCCGTAAATTTAACCCTGCCGGCCAAAGCACATTAATTTAGTTTCTTTCAACTTGAACATGACGGTGCGCGAGGATTAGCCCACTGCTAATACTAAATTATCCAATGAAATATTTAATTCATTCAGTAGCACACAGATAAAATAATGGACGGTGAAATGGAAACTATGCTTTCGTGTCGTACGTGTCTCCCACTAAGTGTGACTGTGCGACTCTAATTTCTCCACAACCACACCATAATTAACTTATGTGCCACCTACTTTAAATATTAATATTTACAACTTTCTCGAGTCGCCACACCTCATTAAACCTAATCCATTATCATAATCAGTTTATAATTATATTATTAGTCCACTTCAACAAGCTAAACGCTACCACTTTAGTTTATTGTGAATTTCAAAGACATTTTTTTAACGATGACTTTTACAGTCAAGCTATCTCATTGTGCTAACACGTCGCGCTCCGCCACCCCACTCAGGCCAAGTATGTTGACATGATCGGGATCCACGCTGGCATCCGAGTTTGGCTTAACGTTCCCGGTAAAACCCAGTTGGCTCACCCCGCCTGAAGGCACGACAAGTTATAATGCTCTGGTAAAATCCGGTTGAAATCAGGATTCGAACCCGGGACATCTGGGTCATCCATCATGTTCCTGGCCATTGGGATAAGCCCCGTTGGTTTTCCAAAGACTTGCTAGTATTATTTTATTCAATTTATTTTTTTATATAATTTAATTTCATAAAAAGTATAATTACCATTGACTACTTGTTATGGACATCACGAATCATCTGTATTTGTATTTTGCGATGTGACAATTGTCGGAGGAATCGTGAAAAAATGAGTTTTTTTTATCAATTATAAAATGTACTTTTTTTTGCCAAGTTTTGACATAATTATTTATATCTAATTACGGTTAGTATAAGATATAAATGCTTGAAGCTGAGTGTTTAAACATGATAATTAAAGTTATCAAAACTTTAACAAAATAAGTGGAAGATCTAGAAATTTATCCCACATAGGAGGACGGACAAAACCTTGAATAGCTTATAAGAGGAGCACTCAATTAGTTTTTCATGTGACGTGTCTAGCTAACCAGGTTGCGATAATAAGGATTGAAGACATTTAATGCAATTTATTTTTTGTTTTTAATTGTTTTGACCATTTTCAACTTTCTATTCACTATAAAAGCAACGCGAGCTTTGCTTAAAAATATGTCATAACACACAAACAAAATAGCAAAGTTGAGATAGAATACCCAAGCAATCTTCTTCACCATTCCTTCTTTTTTCCGAAGTAAAATTCGGTTGCTTGTGTCCTCCTCGGATATACAAATCATTTCATTGTCGTACCCTCGGAAACAAATGGATTCTTTGCAGGAACCGGCAATTCATGGAACTCCTGTTAAACTCAAATCCCCAACCATCATCATTATATATGCTCATACTCCTTTCTTGCATTTTATTTTGTTGACTTCCTTTTTGTCAACTCTTGTAATTTACATCTTTATTTTCTTGTGTACTGTAATTCTAATTTAAAAAAAATGCTTTATTTATTTTATTCTGTAAACTATTTCATACATAAATGGTATAAACACAGCACATGCTTGAATATTTTGTTTTGAATGCATTACTTTGTATGTCACTATCTTTTTAATTTGGGAAAATTCTCAAAATGATCCAAAATAAGAGAGAGAAAATAAAAAAGATTCTAATTATGTTAAGATTCCCAAAACAACCTAATAAATATGTACCGGGGCGACGCATAGAGAAAATAAACGACGAGATTTAAAAACCAATCAAAAGTTGACATCTGGAAAGAATCTGACACACCAGACGAGATTTTTAAAAATCTCGTCTGTTCCGACCAAATTTTATACTTAACTCACTTTTTAAAAAACCGTCTCTCCATACGGTTTTTTTATGTTTCTCGTCTGCTCCGTTCATATTAATTACTTCTTGAAAAAAGAGCTTTCTGAATCTCGTCTTTCAAGACGCATTTAGATTGAATTTCGTCTTCCAAGTTCATATTCCCAAGTTTCTTATCTGCTGGTTATAAAAGTTTAAATATCGTCTGGACCGATAGGATATTTCGTATTCCGTCTTGACCAACAATGTCTTTTATTATTCCGTCTAATCCGACGGTATTTTTAATTATGTTTTAGGCAGACCCCACTTTTCTAAATTAAACTATCATCTTCATCTTCATGTTTCATGTTCTTCCATTTTATCTTCAGCTTCTTCAAGTAATTATCTAGTTAGGTTTCAATTAGGTTTTATGGAATTTGATAATATTGTTGTTTGTTATGGTGGTAAATGGCAAAACAATGATGATGGAAGCTGTGAATATGTTCCAACAAGCTGTAAACGGGGAGGTGTCAATCTTGATTCAAACATCAACCATTCGAAGTTGTTGGGTTTACTTGAAGCTAGGTTTAAGGAAATTTCGAGCTAAAATTGTTATGAGATTGATGGATCGGTTATAAAAATTTCGATATAGATATAAGAAGATATAATAAGATAATAAAATAGGATTTCAACTTAAAAGATAAGAAACTTAGGAATATGAACTTGGAAGACGAAATTCAATCTAAATGCGTCTTGAAAGACGAGATTCAGAAAGTTCTTTTTTCAAGAAGTAACTAATATGAACGGACCAGACGAGAAACATAAAAAAACCGTCTGGAGAGACGGTTTTTTAAAATGTGAGTTAAGTATAAAATTTGGTTGGAACAGACGAGATTTTTAAAAATCTCGTCTGGTGTGTCAGATTCTTTCCAAATGTCAACTTTTGATTGGTTTTTAGATCTCGTCGTTTATTTTCCCAATGCGTCGCCCCAGTACATATTTATTGGATTGTTTTGGGAATATTAACATAATTAGTATCTTTTAACTTTCATGATGTCACTGGCCCCCGCCTATAAGAATTCTCTATGTACAACCAATAGAATGTTGATTTCTATTTCTACACAAGTGTGGGAATATAATTTTGACCTTTGTGACGCAATTTTCTTTAAAGGGGTCAGCTAAACTTTAAAAAATATTATTTTTATCCCTACTTTTTAGAAAGTATATTAAAATTTGCACGGTTTCATTAATACACTCACATCTTCGGCCTAGGAGTGCGACCAATAGTTGGTATCACATTTGTAAATAAATCAGAGTTACGTTATATTAGCGGAAGACTTGTAAAACTTGTGGATTTAAGTCGTAAAGATTTCAAAAGACGGGATTATAAGATACTCGTTTAAGTTATAAAAGTATTACTTGTTTATATTACAAACCACCATTTATATATTTGAATTGATACAAAACAAAATCCGAGCCATCGGATATTTAAGTAGCATTTCGATACTCCAAGCGCTAATCTTGCACACCTGAAAAAAAAAATACGTCAGCAACGAATGCTAGTGAACATGTTGACGCAAAAATATTTTCTTTTACTTTATTACCCCTCGAGACTACACCTGCCTCGAACCATCGTGGCTTAGGAATAACAAAGTTAAAACAATATCATTATAAATTCGAGTCTCTACACTAGGTCACCCCAGCAAAACACCGCAGCGTTTCGACGTACTTAGGTACCATAAATATACACATGGTCAGTCTCACTCGAACGTACTTAGGTCCGACCCATCGTGGCTGGAGGTCGTGACCAAGCGTGGTGCGATGTGCCCACCGCATTTTACCACATATGTAAGGATCCAGAAAAACGTATACTACAGCCTGAGGGCTAGGCTTTTACTCTTATTTATAATGTTTTTAGAGACACTTAGTCTCATGTAAAGTTTTTCATATAATACGTTGACTCGTTTGAAAACAAGTTTGTAAAAGTGGGGGCGTATTCACCTTGTCGCTTTGGGATCCGCTTCAACACCGTCTGAGGGTCTTTCCCTTGCTATCTCGCACCTATAGTACGAGTATAACCATTCGTTAGTCGAATATACAATCCGGCTTAAGACCTTTAGTCTTATTTTATAACTCTACCTCGATGAACCTTTAGTTCATAAATCTCTTTTACTTGAAAACCTTTAGTTTAAAAATAATTATAAACCTTTAGTTTATTTATAAAACCCGACGTTTCTTCTTCTCTAAGAAACGTATTATTTTTCTTTATTATTTAAGAATACTCATTATTACTTAAATAATAATTTCATAACAAAGAATATATATTACACACATATATAATATTCATATTCTATCTTTATTCTTTTCTTTGTTATGTTTTCTTTTCTTTTATCGAGGTATCGAGTATAACCTCGACTTAAGGCTTAAGCCTTTAATATAATATTTTGTTATATTCATTTGACATTACGCCTAACCTTGTTGGCGTTTTGGAAACCCTAAGGATTCGAGCAGAACTTCAACGCCGCTTGATTTCTTTTGCCTCCTTGATCAACACTTTCTTTTGTACGCCAAACGAAGCCACCAATCTTTATCACTCGTTGGCACGCTTCTCGAGTCTCATCGTCATGATAACAAACGCATTCTTGGTGGTATGTGGGTGGAGGGTGGCACGAACTTCGAGGTAACGTTGGTACACAAAATGAGGGAATCGGGGCACGTTTATCGAGGAAATAAGGCACGAACTTCGAGGTATGATAATATGGCTAGAGAGATGTTAGAGAGAGAAAGCAAAACAGGTTTTGGTATGAGTTGTAATGAATCCTGTGGCCTTCTATTTATAGGCAAAAAACTAGATCCCGTCGCGGTACGCGACGGCCTCCTAGGCACCCGTCTCGTATCGCGACGTAGCCCTGCGCAGCCACAACGTAGGTCTGCCACGTGTCGCCACGTGGCAGACGGTGTGCCACGTGTGGACACGTGGCAGACGACATGCCACGTGTGGCCACGTGTCGGGACACGTGGCAGACGGTGTGCCACGTGTGGACACGTGGCGAAACTAGTGCCAGACGTGTCAGGCCACGTCATCGCGTATCGCGATGACGTAAGTTAACAGCGATCGCGTATCGCTGTTGACTTCTTCTAGAAGCGTTGACCAAGCCCCATCGCAATACGCGATGGGCTTGTCTTTTGCTCCATCCTGTGCGCGATAGGATAAGAAAACAGATTTTTCAATTTAAACCCTAAGGTTTGGAATTTTGGCATTTTTGGTCCTTCGACTTTGGCAAGTTGACATTTGAACTCGGAATTTTCATAATGTTACATCCTCCCCACCTTGAAATAAATCTCGTCCTCGAGATTTCTTTACAAGAACAAGTGGAGGTATTTCTTTCTCATTTCCGATTCAAGTTCCCATGTATATTCGGGCCCTCTACGCGAGTCCCATTTAACTTTCACAATTTTCAATGTTCGTCTTTTCAATATCTTTGTTTTCGAATCTTCTATTTGAATTGGACGTTCTACGAATTTTAAATTTTCATTTATTTCAACGTCTTTTAATGGCATAGCTAAAGATTATCGGTTAAACATTTACGCAGATTCGAAACGTGGGATACATCGTGTATCCCTTGCATTTCCTCAGGTAGTCGCAAACGATATGCGACAGTACCAATTCGTTCAAGTACCTCAAAGGGTCCAACGAATCGAGGACTTAACTTTCCTTTCTTACCGAAGCGAACAACGCCACTCCAAGGCGAGACTTTCAAAAGAACTTTGTCACCAACATCGAATTCCAACGGCTTACGACGGACATCATCGTAACTCTTTTAGCGATCACGTGCCGTCTTGAGTCGTTCTCGAATTTGGAGAATCTTGTCGGTGGTTTCTTGGACTATCTCGAGTCCAGATAATTGATTATCTCCAGTTTCAGACCAACACACGGGCGTTCTACATTTTCGACCATATAACGCCTCGAATGGTGCGGCTTGAATACTTGTATGATAACTATTGTTATACGAAAATTCCATTAGGGGTAAGTGGTCATCCCAACTTCCACCTAAGTCTATCACATAAGAGCGGAGCATATCTTCCAACGTTTGAAACGTCCTTTCGCTTTGCCCATCGGTTTGCGGATGATAGGCGGTGCTAAGGTTAAGCTTTGTAACAAGCGCTTGTTGAAAGCTATTCCAAAAATGAGACGTGAAACGGCTGTCTCGATCAGATATTATCGATAGTGGTACTCCATGCAAAGCAACAATGTTGTTCACATAAATACGCGCTAGTTTGTCCATTGAATACGACTCATTGATGGGTATGAAATGTGCAGATTTTGTTAGTCGGTCCACAATTACCCAAATAGCATTATGTTGTCGAGTCGTTTTAGGGAGTTTGGTAATGAAATCCATGGTTATTAACTCCCACTTCCATATGGGAAGTTCGGGTTACTGGAGCAATCCCGAAGGCTTTTGGTGTTCAGCCTTGACTTTTAAACAAGTTAAGCATTTCGGAACATGCGAAGCGATGTCCTTTTTCATCCCATTCCACCAGTAGGTTTACTTGAGATTTTGATACATTTTGTCACTTCCGGGGTGCATCATGTACTTGAACTTATGGGCTTCGTTCATAATTTTCTCACGCAACTCTCCAACGATTGGTACCCAAATTCTATTGCCGAGTCTAAGGATACCATCATCACCCTTGACTAGGGAGTCAATGGTGCCGTTACGTTTTTCATCGGAGATTTGGTTTTCATTGATTGCTTGAGTTTGGGCAGATTTGATTTGCTCGAGAAGATCGACTTGAAGTTCTAGACGCAACGCTCGAACTCTTTTGGGCTTCTCGTGCTCTTTACGACTTAAGGCATCAGCCACAATGTTGGTTTTACCTTCGTGATAGACAATTTCGCAGTCATAGTCGTTTAGAGTTTCCATCCAGCACCGTTGACGCATGTTAATCTCTTTTTGATCGAAGATGTATTTTAGACTTTTGTGATCAGTGTACACCGTAAATCTTACTCCATGGAGATAGTGCCTCCATATTTTAAATGCAAAGATTATGGCGCCAAACTCTAGATCATGAGTTGTGTAATTCTTTTCGTGTACTTTAAGTTGACGAGAGGCGTAGGCGATTAATTTCTTGCGTTGCATTAGTACGCATCCCAAGCCGGAATGAGACACGTCGCTAAATACCACAAAGTCTTCAGTACCTTCTGGCAAGGCCAGTATATGTGCTTGTGTGAGTTTTTGTTTGAGTATATCGAACGCCTCTTGTTGCTTTGTTCCCCACTCATATTTGATGTTCTTGCAAGTTAAGGAGGTTAAGGAACAACAATTTGCAAAAAGTTTTCAATGAACCTACGGTAACAGCCGGCACAACCTAAGAAACTTCTGATCTCGGTTGGCGATTTTGGGATCTCCCACTTAGAGATAGCTTTAATCTTAGCGGGATCGACTTGAATACCGTTGACGTTGATGATGTGACCAAGAAATTGTACTTCTAGTAACCAGAATTCGCATTTTTAAAATTTAGCATACAATTTCTCGGTTCTAAGAATTTCGAGCAGAGTTCGGAGATGGATTTCATGATCATCCTTAGACTTGGTAAATTAATATTTCGTCGATGAATACGATCACAAATTTATCCAAGTAAGGCTTACAGATTCGGTTCATCATGTCCATAAATGCGGCTGGCGCATTAGTAAGTCCGAATGGCATAACGGTGAACTCATAATGGCCATACCTTTTTCGGAAAGCAGTTTTAGGAATATCCTCGGATTGGATCTTGAGTTGGTGAGAGCCAGAACGAAGATCGATTTTAGAAAAGAAGCTAGCACCTTGAAGTTGGTCGATAAGATCATCGATTCGAGGGAGTGGATAACGATTTTTGATTGTGACTTTGTTCAACGCACGATAATCGATACACATCCGCATGGATCCATCCTTCTTTTTGACTAATAGGATTGGCGCTCTCCATGGTGACGAACTCGGTCGAATGAAACCTTTCTCCAGTAGTTCATCGAGTTGTTTCTTTAACTCCTTCATCTCGGTTGGCGCTAAGCGATACGGAGCTTTGGCGATCGGAGCGGTACCGGGAATAAGATCAATTCTAAACTCTACTTCACGATCGGGAGGAATGGCAGGAAGTTCGTCGGGAAAGACATAGGCATAGTCGGAAACAACAGGAACGTTTTTGATTTCTTTGGGTTTTGATTCTTCGGTGATGTAGGCCATGAATGCTAAGCATCCCTGATTTAAACATTTGTTAGCCCTTATCATTGAGATTAGGCTAACTCGGCCAGCGTCTTTATACCCTTAAATTCGAATAGTTCGTTTATCCGGGGCTTGAAGTTCAACGGTTTTGCTATTGCAAAGGATACGAGCATGGTTGTCGGATAACCAATCCATACCCAATACAACATCGAAACCAGCAAGAGTCATAGGTAGCAAATGAATAGGCAAAATGTAACCGGCTAATATGATTTTTCCGTTTTCTAAGGCTTCGGAGATTTTAACGATTTCGCCATTAGCGGTCTCGACGCTTAGAGTTTTATTAAGTTTGATTAAAGGTTCGTTTAATAGACTACAAAATTTATAATCTATAAAACTTAAGTTGGCTCCTGAATCAAACAAGACTCTAGCATAAGCGTTGTTAACAATGAACGTACCGGTAATGGTTTCCGGTGTGTCGGCCTCCTTCTTTGTATCAAGGACGAAAACTCTTGCATTGCCCTTCTTGGGCTCATTCTTTTGACCGCTACCACCCGCACCACCAGTCTCGGGCTTGTTCTTGGGGCATTCAAAGCTAAGATGTTCCATTTCCTTTCAATTGTAGCAAGTCATCTTCTTCTTCCAACAATCGGCCGTGGTGTGGCTGGGTTTGTGACATGATTCACAGAGTCTTGGAGTTAGATGGCATCTACCCCTATGGTATTTCTTACAAATTTTGCATTGTGGGATGCTGGGGTTGAAGCCAGACCTTCGTTGGTCAACTCCTTTACCCTTGAAACGGGTATTTCCTTCATTCTTCGGGTCTTGTGTTGTCATGACACTGTTGTCCTCTTCTTTGTTGCGGATCATTCCGCCCATCAAGTACCAAGCCAACTCCATCACGGAGTCAGCGGTTTGAGGCAAGTGTGACCTCACCATGTCACGAATGTCTCGTGGTAGTCCCCAAATATAGTGTGTAACTTTGCTGGATTCAGGGGTAACCAGCTGGGGTACTAAACGACAATATTCGTGGAATTTTGTGTTGTACTCACGAAGGTTTGTTCCAACAACTTTGTGATTCAAAAATTTAGTTTGAATTTGGTCCGTCTCGTGCATCGGACAAAATTTTGACATCAACAACTCTTTGAACTCGTTCCAAGTCATGTTGTACATCACCTCCCTTCCTCTACTCAAGATCAATGTGTTGCACCACTCTAGGGCTTCGCCTTTAAACATGAGGGCAGAATACTGAATCTTCTCTTCATCGGAACACTTGCTTATAATCACAATCGTCTCCATCTCTTCAAGCCACCTCACAGTTGTGATGGCTCCCTTGTCACCATGGAATTCCTTCGGCCATAATACTTAAAGTATTTGAACGAATACCCACAAATTTAAGTTTCTCAAATTCTTGACAAACTCTACCATCAGCGTTCGACTCATGCACACTTTCTTCCCTATGCGAAGGTCTAGAACGAGGTTTAGATACGGATTTTCAAGAAGGATTTGCATATTGTGAATGTTTCGTTTGTCTAGATTGGGATCTAAATTCAGTTTCGGCCCTTATGGAAACTTTTACGATTCTTTGGATTTGTTTCATGTACTTATCAGGGATTGGTTCCTCTTGTTCTCTCTCGGGGCCTTTCCCCTTTTCTTTCATTTCTTTTTCTTTTTTTTTTCTAGCATTTTCGTTGTTTTTGCTTTGTTCAGACATTTTTATCGTTTTTCTTTTTGATTTATATATGAAATTCAACAATTTTCTCTTTCTTAATACAACCTTTTATTAATAACAATATATATCATAATTGATATATATTTTTTGTACAACACAAAGATATATATATATATATATCATGTCACATGATATATATATATATATATAGACCAATCTTTACATAAGAACGTCTCAGCGTTCTTTATTATACATATAACACATTCAACTATTTAACTCACATATTTCCATCTTATCTCCTTCTTCGTCACCTCAATCCTTTATGAACTTTCTCACAACCTTCGTCAATTTGTTGCACTTGTGAAGAAGCTTTTCTCCCATCTTCTTCTTTTTCTTTCCTTCATTGAACACCTTCTTCCTCCAATCATCTGTTTCGTGCAGAGCGCGGTCCAAGTGCTCTTCATATGATTGTGGGACCTTGTTGGGGTATCCATATTGTGGAGGTAGGTCACGGTAACCCAATGTCACCATTTCATAGTGATTCCTTGGTTCTGGATACGGAACGTCGGTCATGTCGAAGAAAGGTAGAAGAAATCTTTAGCAGCTCGGTTTTGTTCTCGGATCTCATCAGCTTGCTCTTGAATTGAGGGAATTTCTCCTTGGAATGGTGGGAAGCTTGATGAAGCTTGGTTCTTAAGAGCTTCGAGATATTGAACATATGGGTCAACAGAATCGTAGCTTGGGTTTTAAGAAGTGAGTGATCCATCCATTGATGTCGATATCTCATTGGGATTATCGGGATGCTCTTCTTCCGGTTCATACTCTTCCATAGGATCCTCCTCTTCTGGTTCCTCTTCTTCCATAGGTTCTTCCTTTTCTTCAGGTTCTTCCTCCTCCATATGTTGGGTGGTCTCGTTGATCATCGGGGGCATTTGGAAACTTTCGTAAGGCATCATCACCCTCATCTTGGGCTTACGGGACTGCCCATCGCCATTGTTGGGTTGAGAGTTGACTTCATTAAGAGTGGAGCTTCCGGTATGCCACCTTCGTTGATCAGAGTGGCACTGCATCCAATCGGAGGTTGGGGATCTTGGTTCTTCTTTTATTGGTCAGTTTGAGAGGAAGGCATAGGACGGGTGTGGATTTGGTAGGTATCCGGTTGGGTAGTACTGCGGCACTTGTGATGGTTGGTATGTGGGGATCTCCGAGGGATGGTACATCGGTACTTTAGTGGGTTGATACATGGGTATTGTTGGTGGATGGTAGCTTAAGTGCCTTGGTGGTTCAATTCTTTTTGGTGGACTATCGGTAATGTCTATTGGATAGTGTCTACTTTCGGGGTAGTACACAGGTTTGGTTAAGTTATGTTCCACATCTTGGTCGAAGTATGCTTCATAATAAACATCACTCATGTTATTCCCGGGGTAAAGTTCGACGATTCCAGCCTCTTTTGCTTTTCGTACGTAGTTCTCAATCCAACTTTTGAATGACATCTACATTATGGGTGGTTTAGAATGTGGAGGGAAAGAAAAGGTTACCAGCCTATCTTATCCCTAAAACAGACAATCAATTATTTCCTATACTTGGATCGAAGCTTGGGTATTGTTTTATGATACCCAATTCGCTAAGATCGTTGACTCTGATACCAACCTGTCACACCCTCACCTAAGGCCTAGGAGTGCGACCAATAGTTGGTACCACATTTGTAAATAAATCAGAGTTACGTGATATTAGCGGAAGACTTGTAAAAATTGTGGATTTTAGTTGTAAAGATTTCAAAAGACGGGATTATAAAATACAAGTTTAAGTTATAAAAGTACTACTTGTTTACATTACAAAACCACCATTTATATATTTGAATTGATACAAAACAAAATCCGAGCCATCGGATATTTAAGTAGCACTTCGATACTCCAAACGCTAATCTTGCACACCTGCAAAAAGTAAATAAAATACGTCAGCAACGAATGCTGGTGAACACGCTGATGCAAAAATATTTTCTTTTACTTTATTACCCCGCGAGACTACGCCTGCATCGGCCCATCGTGGCTTAGGAATAAAAAAGTTAAAACAATATCATTATAAATTCGAGTCTCTACACTAGGTCACCCCAGCAAAACACCGCAGCGTTTCGACGTACTTAGATACCATAAATATACACATGGTCAGTCTCACTCGAACGTACTTAGGTCCGACCCATCGTGGCTGGAGGTCGTGACCAAGCGTGGTGCGATGTGCCCACCGCATTTTACCACATATGTAAGGATCCAGAAAAACGTATACTACAGCCTGAGGGCTAGGCTTTTACTCTTATTTATAATGTTTTTAGAGACACTTAGTCTCATGTAAAGTTTTTCATATAATACGTTGACTCGTTTGAAAACAAGTTTGTAAAAGTGGGGGCGTATTCACCTTATCGCTTTGGGATCCGCTTCAAAACCGTCTTGGGCACCCGTCGCGTATCGCGACGTAGCCTTGCGCAGTCACAACGTAGGTCTGCCATGTGGCAGACGGTGTGCCACGTGTGGACACGTGGCGGACGACATGCCACGTGTGGCCACGTGTCGGGACACGTGGCAGACGGTGTGCCACGTGTGGACACGTGGCGAAACTGGTGCCAGACGTGTCAGGCCACGTCATCGCGTATCGCGATGACGTAAGTTAACAGCGATCGTGTATCGTTGTTGACTTCTTCTAGAAGCGTTAACCAAGCCCCATCGCGATACGCGATGGGCTTGTCTTTTGCCCCGTCGCGTGGCGCGATAGGACAAGAAAACAAATTTTTCAATTTAAACCCTAAGGTTTGGAATTTTGGCATTTTTGGTCCTTCGACTTTGGCAAGTTGACATTTTGAACTTGGAATTTTCATAATGTTACATTCATATTCAACCTCTTGTTAGTTTGAATACATAAGGTCAAACAAATACTAACCATGTTTCTAACTAAATCATATTAATTAAAGCTTGATGTTGCACCATATATATAATATACACCCCCTGTTTCCTTCTGCTTTCACTTCTCCGGTCACGGTCAGTTGAAGTGTTGTGCTACAAGACAATGCTACATGGAGACTATTATAGTCCTTGATATATACCTAAACTTATGCTTTAATTTATGCAAGTTTACTAGTGTTGTTAGTTTCTAATTACTTTTAGTTTCCAAATCATTTTTTAATAGTTCAATGGTATTGTGTATGTGGCCACCATTTTCGGTTTCATCCCGAGTCAAGAGCCGAAACAAAACCGAACTTTTTTTAATACTTTATTGTTAACATATTGTACGAAAGATTTGAGTATTATTATTTTAAGTTTATTTTAATGAGTTCTATGGTATTGGATATGTGGCCTCCAATTTCGGTTTCATTCCGAGTCAAGAGCCGAACCAAAACCGAACTCTTGTTTAAATACTTTATATTTAAAATGATTTATATGTTTCAAGTATGAATTGTGTATTGTAATTTCTAAGTTCATTTTAATAAGTTCTATGGTATTGAGTATGTGGCAACCATCCTCGGTCTTATTCCGAGTCAAGGACCGAACCTAGACCGAATTAAACCGAGTTCACTCGCTTATAATTAAGACACACTAGTGTGTTTTGAGCCACTGAATCTCATATTTTCTCTAAAACTATTTTATAAATGAATTTTAAATTGTTTTCCCAAAACACTTGGTATGTCGGATCTAACTTGATCTTATAACAAGTTTGGACCGACGAAACCAAGCACTCGCTTAACGGATGTCGATGTTCTTCTTAATAAAATTACACACTTGGTTAAGCTTCTTTTGATTTCATTGAGTTATCTCATAACATTTTGGAACCTCGGCTTCGACTTGACCAATTATCAAGACTCGAACCGACAAATCCGAACACTCGTAAAGTCTCGTTTTGGTATCTATTTAACTTTGCAATATTGCAATTGTACACAAATATTTACTTAACAAAGGTAAGTAAAAACTAATAAATAGAATACCGAGACCCGACTTCGAGTAAATTTAATTTTCAAAAATCAATACTTTAATTCCTTATGTGTTTATATTTTAGCCTTCAAACTTTAATTATTTATGTTACTTGTCAAGTTATTTTACTTTAAAGCTTTCAAAACCATCTACTAACTCAAGACCCTTTTTAATCTAGGTCTTGCCCGTTGAACTTACCCATCCCCGTTTTATCGCAAACTATCCTTCAAGTTACTTATTTCATGTGAGTACATTTCATCCCCCGTTTTCACTTTTATACTTTGGGGGTAACATGTATACTTATCCAAAACAAGAACGACTTATAATACTATATCTTCAAACCACAAACCCTAGAGCGTATGATACTTAAAATACTTGCTCTATTGTGTGTTATATGTTTCATATGCTTTATGTGCACGAGTGTTTATTTTTATGTTGTTGTGGAACGCAATAAGTATGATTATACGCACCCCTAACTACTTAGCCTTGTGCAAGTAGCATAGGGCATCATTATCCAAGTATGTCGGTTGCTACCGATTAGAAAATACCTCATTTACATAATTTTTATTTATATACCACAATTAATGCTTTTATTTATAGTCTCATATACGTTTGTGGATTTCGCCTCATATTATTTATACTCAAAACTCTGAATCACCAACATTTATGTTGACAAATATTATTTTATGCATTGTTACAAGTTTAATTATTGGTTGATTGGAGTTTGAAGATTCTATCTTATTTGAGACCGTTTAGGTTATTAGAAGAATGAACAATTAAATTCTTATATTTGGTGTTATTTGTGTGAACAAGATGTGTACTTTTGGTGATTGAATAAAATTAATAAGTTGTTTAAATATTGTCACTTTAATAGTGTTTTGTGTTCATGGGCAATCCATTGCACCCTGGCATGTTCCGTCGCTTTTGGTCGGGGTGTGACACATATGTTAACTTTGTAAATTGTAAATGTTTTCTACATCATTTTCTTATTATTAATATGTTTTGTTAGAATCTAACCCGACATTAATACTACGTTGAGCAGTTAAAATTAGTATGATTCATGGTTTAAACTATGCCATAACGGATACTTTTAACCAAGCCACAATTGAAAGTTAAAAAAATAATTGAAAGTGCAAAAGAATTTGTGCAAGTTCTATTATAGTATTATATTATCTTTAGCTTAATTATTTTACGAAAATATACCTCTTTAATAACTTAGTCTAGTGACAAACGTGTATGCCTTACAATGAAATGATTGTGGGCTTTAATTTCGAGACATGAGAGAAATATATGAAAAAAAAATTAGTTGTTCAAGGGGAAAAAAAGAGTTCGTTTTAGGCGACAAAACAAGTTGAACCACACATATGATTAATGCGTCACAAACTTTTACATTTAAGTTGTGAGTCTTGTGACTTGTGATGCTCAAAAGGTGTTGTGGTTATTTTCAAAGTAAACAAGAGTCTCCATCACGGCATCACAAGATTTCAACCTTAAAATCATTGGATATGTCGTATTGTCATTTTCCTTCCGAAATGGGTTTTCGTTAGTTTCACAAAATTTATAAAGTTTATTTGTAATTAGGTTAATATATGTTTATGACTTTGGTAGTGTTTAGTTCGAAAAGAAAAAGAATGTTTTATTAATTAATAGAATGAAATCATCTATTAGAACATTCATGCAAGAATCCATCTATCATCATCTACCATATATTTTAAGAAAAAAACGATAGTTTTGTTTCTATGAAATTTTGTCCGCCATACAATTCTCTAAAATATGGTAGTCATATTGATGGAACAGTGAATATATACATACGTGCACTCCATATATAAATTTTAATATTCTTTATGAGCGAATGAAAAAGACGGTATTATAAAAAATAGTAAATAAATATTATTTAATTGAATAGAGTTAGATATGAAGAATGAGATATTGCAGATTTGTAAACGATGAACAAATTTTTTGGATACATATAAGGAATCCAATGTGAATACTCTAACTTTGTCCATTTCATTCCGTTTACAACACTTCAAATTCATTATGTAAACTCTTCTTAATTTTTTCTTCCAATCCATTCCCTCTTACCCTACATCACCTCCACCACCACCGTGACAACCACCAACCAAACCACCCCCGCCGTCATTTAGCACCAATTTTATTTTATTCCTTGTTTTTTTCCTACTTACCAAACAATACAAAGTAATGATTTATTTCGTACCCATATGGTAACAAAACATGACAATTGAATAATAATGATTAATTTCATTCATTTGTTTGTTCTATTATCTCATCTATTTTATTCCTTATTCATTCCATTACCTCATAGTAAATAGAACTTATCTATTATTATTATTATTATTATTTCTCAAGAACTTTGTTTTATATAAAACTAGTTTATGAACCCATATATTACACGGATTTGTCAAATGAAGATAAAAAATAATAAGGTCCATTATTTGAAATACAGAAACAAAATTACAGGTAAAAAGAATGAAATATATAGTATAAGTAATAAGAATGCTAGAATCTTAAATTTATATTCATATGGAAAACATATAAACGAATTAAATATTGCTATGACTCGAAGAGGCAATAAAAACATATTCATACGGATTCACAACAATAATAAAACCAAAAAATTAGAAGTACATAAAATAATTGGTACACGTCATATGAAAGTATCTACCATGAAAAGTTGTTTTTGTATGTGATCTTATTAATTTTATTGAAAATGATTATGTGATAGGTGTTTCTGAAGTAAAAAAAGGACTTGATAGCTTCCAAAAGTTACGAACAACTCGGATTTATAATTTTTTCAGCAAAACACATGAATTGTAGGACTCCAAATTTTTTAGGTATAATTAATCATGGTTCTAATCAAGGTTGCAATAGTCGTTAGGCGGACCCTATGCGACCGACTAGGGAGTTGGGTGTACTCGGAGAGTACTCGGACATGGTAAATATAAAGAAAATTAGTTCTTGGATATTATGTATATGTCGAATATCATAAATTTACTAATATTTATAACAAAATAGGTAAATATCAATATAAATAAGAGAAATGCACTTTAAATAATAAATTATTCTAAAAATTGTTAGTCATTAAGTAAAAAAAATGATATTTATTATTTAATATTAAAGAAATACGAGTTATGTTTTATTTTTTTAAGCCAAATCGGCTCAAGTTCACCGACTGGTTGCGATTCTGACTAAGGTTAACCACCTTTATTCAATTCTTAGTAACTAAGCGGAATTAAAGAAACTCGCCTCGGCGACATATATTGTAGCAAGTACTCGAGGGTACTCGGCCTTAGAAACATACTTTTACAACATTGATTTTAATATTTAAAAGTTTTTTTTGAATGATTATGTATAGAATATTAAATTAAAAATTCAAAAGTAAATAATCACATAATTAAATATTTAAATTAAATAGCATAATTAAAACTTTATACCTATATGAAGTGAAAAGTTTTGCATAATTCAAACTAAATTCTCGAGTCCTTATTCTTAAAAAAATGTTGACTTCTTTAATAAAAGTTAAGGTATACATTCAACATAATTATATTTTAGATATTAAATTGTTGTACATGGTCATTAATGTGTTCATAATATCTTCAAAACTATTAATTATTTTCACCCATGACCCAATGACAGTATGAATTAAGAATGAGATTAGAAGATTTATGATAGGATTGAATATGGTTAGTACAACTAAGCATCATTATTTTTGTTTATAAGATGGTAAATAAGATGTCAACTCTTGAATTTAGAGTATCATACTTTCACATAATTTACAAGGTTTAACAAGCAATTGGTATTTCACAATCAAGGGTATAAAACCCTTCAGAGTTGCGTCTCTTTGTATCATATTAACAATCAAAATATGATTGAAAGAAAAAATCTCAATTTAATACGCCACTGGACTAGAAACAATACATTAAGAATCCGTTGGATTTTTCAATATTATTAAGACTATCTTCAACAGTTTTTGATTCAAACTAGCCACATCAGCTTTCTTAAAAACCACATTTTTACTCCAACAATACACTTTCTCAAACCATCTTTACATTTTCAAATCATCAATTACTTTTACATTTATTTTAAATAAGAATCTCATAATACTATAAAATATTTAATTTTTATTTAAATAAATAGCAATATAATTAAAATTTAGTAAAAAATAGATTAACTAGAATATAACAAATAGATAAAAAAAATATAGTACATAATTTAAAATGACAATTACTCTAACAAAATGAATGAAAGATATATTGAAACTTTTGACTAATAATAAAATCCTATGAATTGTTATTATTATTATTAACCGTCCACAAATGTTCCATTAAATCATTCCGAAATGCATGGTGAGCTTCATTGCTAAGTAAATCCCTAAACTGTTTCATGTACGTTTTTTGCTAGGACTTCTTATAACGTTTTTTTTTCTAGGACTTTTTGTAATGTCTAGGACTTCTTGTAGCCTTTTTCTAGGATTCTTGTAACGTTTTTTTTTCTTGGACTTCTTGTAATGCTTTTTTATTCGAATTAAGCGTTGTAAAATAAATAATAAAATTGTTAAAAACTAGCCGTTAAAAAAATTTACCGTTAAACTAGCCATTACGTAAAAAATAGACAAACAAAAAAATATATAGCTTTTGAAATAAATATAAGAAAATATGTATATATGTATAATTAAAATATATTTTATAAATATAAATATGGGTATATATATATATATGTGGAGTGAAAGATGTAATGCTTGGGCCCACAATGGTTGGTTTTTGATGGTTTGAAATATCAAACTTGAAGCCCTGATTTTTGGTTTAAACCAAACATTCTAATGGTTTACTTGGTTTTTTGGTTGGTTTGTACCAAACAAAAACCATTGTTGGAGATGGGCTAAAAGGTTATGTATCGTTTTTGTATTTTCCAAAAGAAAAAAAAATTTATGAGAGCTCTATTCTAAATCTGAAAGGAGTACCTAGATTCTCCTAAGTTGTAAGTGTAAAAAAGTTGATTTTTGCAAACCCCCACCCCCCCACCCAACCTCACCCATGCTGATGGGTCAGATTTAGGTATTTTCAAACCTATATTATGATTCTTAAAGCTCATCCTAAACCCTTTCGGGTTTTAGTCGGGTAATTGTCCGTCGGGTTTCAGGTTCTCCCATCAAGTTTCGGGTTTTCTATCGGGTTTTTTTTAACAAAATACCCATCGAGTATATCCGACCCAAAACCCATCGGATATCTATTGTGTTTGACAAAATATAACTAATCCACTACAAACAATGATTACCATAAAAATAAGATGTCTCAAATAATTGCAATAAACAAATTTTGAAAATATTATAGTTAGAATATTTGGAATATACTTACTATACATAAATATAATGTAAAAAAAAAGAAGTTATGTCGGATATATATAATCGAGTAAATTGATCAATGTTATCGGGTAATCGAGTATATTACATGTAAGGCCCCGTTCCCGGTAGCCCTACTTTAACGTTGGATTTACTCATAAACACAGTTATACAAATCAGAGTTTATTAAAACTTTCGCGGAAACGTTACTTTAATCCTTTGATACAAAACATTAATCTTTTCTTTAAAACCATATTATAAAACATCATATTTAAAACATCACTTCTTCCATCTTCAGATGCCAGCCGTTCAGTTCATGCCATGTGCCCTCCTCATGCTAGCTCCTTAAACATATTCACCTGCGTGCATACTAAAAGTCAGCTACGCCGAGTGAGTTCTAGTTAATCAGGCGACATACAATACATACACACATCATACATGCTTACATATACGAAGATACGTAACCATACTTAATCAATTACCTTTCTATCATACATACATACATATATACTGTCACTTACCTCAGTACACCGGGAGTATGTTCATAGTCCACTGTCTATACCTATACTCAAGGTCGTGAACACGTAAAAGGTCCGCAGTCCTTACCTATGTTCACCACAGTCCCCCCCCTATGCTACCACAATACATTTACAGCACGTATAAGGTCCGCAGTCCTTTCCTATGCTGGCTCCTATCTGAAGTACGTATAAGGTCCACAGTCCTTAACTACGTTCTCATCTATCATCTATAACACGTATAAGGCCCACTGTCCTTAACTACGCCATTACGTGAGAAGTCTATGTCCAACGGAAATTAGAGGGATTTGCCATCCTAACTTACCATGTCAGACGTAGAACTCATTTACCATTCCTGTACCTGCATACACTTACTTTGCATATACAATAATTACATCGTAACATAAGAACACACTAGGCGTCCTTCACATCATTCATTTAACAATCATACTCCTTGTCGATACGTGCAATATCTGAAGATCGTTCACGCCCCGACACGCATTCGTTTGTAACGATCATACGTCATCCATATATAACATTCCTATCTTTATTTACAACCTGATAGTACGTGCAATATCCGAAGATCGTTCGCGTACCGATAACCAATCATGCATATCTACCACATGTATCATATATGGCATACACTTACCACTTAAGGTAAATGTATTAACTAATCACATTGAGTGTGCACACAGCCCCGAAAACATAACAAGGAAGTGGGGCTAGAAACTCACTTGAATGTGGTTACGTTCACCGTTTATGGTTATCCCTTTCTTGAGCTGTGCACGGCTAACTGTATAATATTTACATGTATCAATTAACTATTACTACTCATATCGTATTTCTATCTTTATATAACCCACAACGAATGGGGATCCGAGGGCAGCGCCCCTGGCAGCGGGGTTTTAGGGGCGGCAGCCCCTAGCGGGGTCCAAGGGGCAGAGCCCCTGGCTGGGGTTAAGCTGCCAGGTCAGCTTGGAAAAATTTTATTTTCATTAACTGTCTTAACACATTTTCCATTAACATTTTAAATTGTTTTCTAAGTTGGGCTTGCTTAGTTTTGATGGGTTATGGACTTAAAGTTTGTGGACTCAGTAAGGTCAGGCCCAAACTGTCCATTAAAGCACTTAGGCCCACTAGGATCAGGCCTAAACAGAAACCTGGGTCAGCCGAGAACTCTAAGCAGAGAATCCCTGTTGACCGAGAACCCAAGTTTGATCGAAAACACATTTTGGCCGAAAACTCCATTTGGCCGAAAACCCAAGGTCTGATGCTTCCAGTTCTCATTTTTCTATCTTTTTCATTTCTTCCTAGCTTAGTGAACCGTTTTATGGGTCATATCATTCGTTTTAGCCACCTTTGCTACCAATCCTAACCGTTTTACATCCGTTAGCATTTCCTTATCAAGATCCAACACTCTTTAGGTATAAAGTTTAAACCTTTATCCCGTTTTAGGTCTAAAGCTTAAAGCTTTATCGGTTTTAAACCCATTTTAGCTAGATCCTTAGCTAATGAATAGATTAAGTCCACTTTTACCATCAAGTTTGCAACTTTATGAAACATCTAGACCCGATCTACTCTAGGGTTAAGTTTCATAACAAACCGTTCATAAAAACATAAACTTTGAATATCAAGAACATACCTTTGAATGTTTCTAGGTCGCGGTCTAGGTTAGTTATGAATTCGTAGCTTGTATATAGCTTGCACACCAAAGATCTATCACTAAAAGGCTTGATTTGATCTTGGATCCTCTTTCTCTCCTCGCGGCCGTAAGTTGTAAGAGAGGTGTGTGTGTTTAAGGTGTGTAGGGGAATAGAATGGATAAGATAGATGGAAATGAAAAGATTTAGGGTTTATGAGGGTATTTATATTCCCTTAAGCCCATGGACCTAAGACCCATCTTTTCTTTTAAGTCCATCATTAATCCTTTCTAATTAGCCTACTAGTCTTTCCATCTTCATCATTTTATTATTTACTTATCAACTTAAGTAGACTTTCCTATCGTAATAAGTAATATATTAAATGTTATAATTCGAAATTTTGGGATGTTACAAGTCTTCATCCCTTAAAGAGGTTTCGTCCCCGAAACCCAACTTATTCCTTGTAAAGGAACACTTCCTATATTCACGCATTTTATTGGATCGCATTTGCTTTATGGGTTATCCTTCTTACTCTGACTTGCAGTCATCGAGCGGTGATCATGTGTTTTAGCTATTAGGGTAGCTTGTCCATGAAGCCCTCGATGTACCAAGTCTTGTCTCGTCCTTCCACGGAACCTTGTTTCGTACCATTTAACGATATTATCTATAACGACATCCTATCATAACATAAATAATCATTCCTAATCAAACTCAATATATTACACGTCCTAATCAAACATAAATTTTAAACCTTAACACAAAACAAGTTCTTTGGCAACCATAATTAAAACAAAACAAACTATTGCTTAAGCAATTATTTCTTCATCAAATGCTCATCTTTGCAGTTTTCCCTAAGTCTTTACCCTCTCGCACTTCCCACCTCTGATTCCTTGCAATCCCTAGCCATGTGGTCAGCTTTTCCGCATTTGAAGCACTTCGGACGATTAGGGCATTCTCGAGAGTAATGCCCACTCTTTCCACACCGATAGCACCTATCTGTCTCAGTCTTGCATTCTCCCTGGTGCACTTGCCCACATGTCTTGCATGCATCCTTGTTTCCAACCTTAGCCTTCCCCTCATCAGTTGTTGTCACCATATCGCCAGATCGCTTAGCAGAGGTAGCCCATTTCTTCTCATTCTTTTCCTCCACCACCACATCGTCCTCAGCCAGGTCATCATAAACCATCTCTGCTAGCTCAACTGTAGACTCAAAGGTAGCAAGTTTGTTAGCTCTGACTAATATGCGGACTTTTTGTCTCAATCCCCTCACATAACATTTGATTCTCTTAGCCTCAGTGTTAACCATGTCAGGCACCAACCTAGACAGTCGGTTGAATTCGGTAGTATACTCGCGGTATGTCATCTTTCCCGCATTCAGATTCAGAAACTTCATTTCGGTCCTCTCTACATTAGCATCAGCACAAAACCTTTTCATCACCAATTCCTTCAGGTCATTCCATCTCATTGCCTTAATCTCTTCTCGAGTCTTCCTTTGTTCCACAGTTTCCCACCAGTACATAGCCTCATCTTCAAATGACTGAGTGGCATAACCCACTTCTTGGTTGGGACGGCACTCGCTAATTCGGATAATCTTGTCAATTGGGGTTATCCATTGGAGAGTAGCGATTGCGTCTCCCAAACCAGTTAGCTTCGGCGGATCGCAACCTTTGAAGGACTTTGCACCCACCTCGGCCCCTCCTCCTATCATCAACCTTCACTGACCTTACCCCACTCGAGGCCTCCCTCTCCCCTTCATCATCTTTCCTACCATTTCCTCCCGCCCTTTCAGCAGTTCTTTCACGGCCTCCAACAGACCCCTCCGGAGTCATGTTCTTCACGGCAGTTGCTACAGCTTGAACAATAGCTGCTTGAATTGCAGGGTTTACTTGAACCCCTTCGTTGTTGCTAGGGTTTCTTCCAGCCGCGCTTCCTTCGTCTCCGGTGTTGGAAGCTGCTTCAACTGAAGGCTGTCGGACACGACGAGGCCTGCCACGACGCCCAGTGCGACCTCCAGTTCCAGCAATTTCTCCAGCTCCAGCCATTGTATTCTAAAAGGGAAAACACAAACGTCATCACTCAGGGAATTATTTAGCACGTGATTCGTAAGGTAAGTAGCTAATGACATTGATCAAGTGTAATTAACTATTTGCGTTACTTCTCAGGTTCTACATACTTCCCTTCGTGATTTCACTTGTGCTAGCAGGCCGGTATTTTTGACCGGTTTGCTAAAACATCGTACCGGCGGTTTTTGTCTAAAATACCGGTTTTTATCGTCAAACCGGTTATATGTCCGAGAAATTTTTTATATTTGCGGCCCATATTATTTCAAAATTACTTTTAACCCAATAATTAACATTCAAACGTGTATACTTTAGGACACATTTTTTTTAAAAATAATTGAGTGCTTTTACATTATATTTTTAATATGAATTAATAACTTTTTGATTATTTTTTGTTATGGAATCATTTACTTTTAGGTTATTGTTGGATTAATGTTAAATTTATAGGAAATCATAAGGTAAACTGTTCAACCGGTTGAAGCTTCCGGTATAACCCGGTTCTACCACTTGTACCATTTTTAGCTTAATTCGATACAAGTGAAATACGGTTTTTAAAACATTGTGTAAAACAAAAGGAAATAAGTAAAACTGAATTCGTAATACATTTTAAATAGCAAAATTGGTTTTAAATAATCCCAACTATGCCTTATTGGCAAATAACAGTCCCAACTTAACACTTGGCTGATGACGGTCCGAACTAAAGGTGTATTTGTTTTCAACGGTCCATAACTAACAGAATGCTAATTCTGTTAGTTTGGCGCTTACGTGGCAACATAGGTGTCAAATTTGGTTGCCACCTCTTTTCTAATTAATATTTTGGCCATAAATTAAATATAAACTATTGATAAACCTGATCAGATGGGACTCTTGTTCCGACCATGTTTGCCTCATCTTCGTCGTTGTTGCACTTCTCCGACGGTATTACGGCGAATAATGGCAGTGGTTCTTTCTTTTCCAAGGTAGAAGAATGGTGGTGATGGTTGCGACCGGAGAGTAGGGGATTTCTATGGTTGCGGAGGAGGCAACCAGAAGGGAAAAGATGACCCGTAACTCCCATTTTTCCGGCGTAGTCGTCTTCTCCGACGATCTTCAATTTCGTTTTTCCGGCGACGCAGATCTCTCACTATCCGCACCACCATTAAAAGCCGGTGTCGCCGCCGGCCCAGATCTCGTCTCCCAACTCCAATCAAATCTAAATTCTCTCTCTAAAAATCCATCAGTATCAGCAATCAAGATTCCCCATTCTGATTCCAGCAACAATGGTCGGGGTGGTGTGTTTGGGCATATTGGACGGCGATGGTGGGTGATGTTTCTTTGATCGGAGAGGAAGACAAATGGGAATAGGATGGTGAGAGAGGAAGGGTTAACAATATTGGTTTTCAATATTTGAGTTTGAGATGGCGGTGGTTACTCGCCGAAGATGGCGGCGGTGGCTCGCTGGACTGCTGGAGATGAAGCTGTGACTGTAGAAGGGGCGGGGGTGGGTTGTGACAGGCGTTTAATTTATTTTTAATATATTATATATAATAATGTATTTGTAAATAATTTAAAGAGACACATGCCATGTAAGCTGCCACATAAGCAAATTTTAACACCTATGCTGCCACGTAAGCGCCAAACTAACGGAGTTAACATTTCGTTAGTTGTGGACCGTTGAAAACAAATACCCCTTTAGTTTGAACCGTCACCAGCTAAGTGTTAAGTTGAGACTGTTATTTGCCAATAAGGCATAGTTCTGATGATTTAAAACCAATTTTCCTTTTAAATACATACATATAAAAATGTTACTATGTCTAATTGATGCAAATTAATATACATAATAAAAATTATAAGTTATTTTCTATATTTCTTCTAACGCAACCATCTTTCCACTTTCATCCGTAAATCAATTTCAATCACGCAATATTCCTTGTATTTAAATTTCTTATAAAAATAGAAGTGAAGATATGTTGAAGCACATATTCCCACCTTCTATCTCTCCATCTAATCATACTTTTTTTACTTTTAAAGGCTGTGCCTCACATAAATGTGTGCTCATTTGTTACATAAGAACAAGCTTTTCGTAGACATATTTTATACTTAAATTACGGAATAAAATGTTATTATTTGTGTTTAATTTATTATGGAACCTATAAATTATTTACCAGTAAATTTGTTATATGGCTTGATAGCTTGGAGTAGTTAGAGTAAAGTGTCATTTTCGTCCTTGTGATGTGACAAATAATACGAATTTAATCCAAAAAGTTTACTTTTTGTATAAGGACCCTCAACGTTTTTCAGTTCTTGCCAATTACATCAAAATCACTAACCCCGTTAAATTTAATCGTTAAGTTAGGGTTAGACATGTTCCCTCTTTCTTTATTATAATACTTATTTCAGTGAACTGCGGTTTTCGTCCCTGTGTTTTGTCTAAATCTGCGATTTTAGTCTAACAGTTTTCAAGTTTGCATTTTTCGTCCTTATCAGATTTGCGATTTTCGTTCTTATATTTTCATTTCACTTGCAATTATACATGAATTTTATTAACCCCGTTAAGTCTGGTCGTTAACCCATCTACGTGCCCTTCACGTAATGACCAATTTTTTCGTTTTTCTCCAAAAATAAAACCTCGGTCATAATTCGCAAGTCCCCTCACGTGAGGTGTTGGGGTGTATTTGGGAAAAAAGAAAAAAAAAAGACATAACTGCATCTCACGTGAATGGCACACTAATGGGTTTAACGAGCATACTCAACGAGATTAGTGAATTCGGGTTTAATTGCAAGTGAAATGAAGCATAGAGATGAAAATTGCAATTGAAACTACTGAACAAAAGCCGGCAAACCACAGAGACGAAAACCACGGTACACTGAAATAAGTATTATAATAAAAAAAGAGTGAAAAGACATTTCTACCCTTAACTTATCGATTACATTTAACGAGGTTAGTAATTTGGATGTAACCGGAAAGAATCGGGAAACCTGGATGGTCCATATGCAAAAGAATAAACTTTTTGGACTAAATTCGCGTTATTTGTCAAACCACAAGGACGAAAGGAAAATTTATTAGAGTATTACTGTTTATTATAAGTGAGATCAACATTTTTACATTGTTTTCAAAACATTTGATTGTTGGATTTCATTAGAAATAGTACAAGGTTTAAGAATTGTATTTTAAGAGTTAATTTGAGCCTGTTTTGTTGTTAACATACGTTTCAGTTGATGTTGAAACAAAATTTGTTCGAAATTTCTATGACTATTCACCGTACTAGAATTTAACTAGTCTAATCAATCTCACTCGGTAGTAGCTAATACCTTGTTGACTAGGGTAACACGTTAGCGCTAATTGCGCTTAATATTCACCTGAATGACATGACGGTAATAGAAAATATGACAAGATCTTAAAGGGCTTGGGAACACGGCTATACGACTCAAGAGTCAAGTGTGGGCATGTTAATCGAGACAACTTCAGGGTTGTGATGTATTAATTAAGAAGCCCCTTGCCTGCTATTTATAGGTGGTATGGAGTTCGTTGGCGGCCGGATCGCTTAGAAAGGTAGTGGTCCACCACCGTGCAATTGATTCGTGTCATTGGCACTTTTTAATCTATGGGTGTCAGAAAATATCTAGCCGTGGCGGACCATGCCGGCGTTGCTGACAATCTGCCACGATAATGAGTCATTGGACACGTATCCAAAACTAGCGTTTAGTCACTTGCTATGTGTCACACATTTGTTGGTTGTTTCGTTGCTAAGACTGGACGCTTGGAGGACCGTTAGAAAAAAATCGGTAGTGTTCCTCCACCGTTGGACATGCTTGGCGGATCGTTACCAAAATCGGTGACGGTTCGTCACCGACGTCGAGTTTTTCAGAGTTGCAAATATGACCCTGTACTTTAATTGTAGCATAATTACCAATGGGTCTATCAACTCATAAGTGGTCTCATGTAACTTTTGGGTCTTGTTGCAAGTTTGCTAGATTATATATGTTAGCTCTTTGATATGGGAAAAGGTAAGGGGAACCCCCACCAATCTTTTTCCCCAAATCCGAAGTCCTTCTACAATTTCCAATACCCATGATCCAATTTCTTAAAAAAAGGTCAACAAAAAGTATCATCGGTTAAAATCAGTGAGCATTCCACGGATGCAATGGAAAAACGCTAGGGACAAACCGGGGGTGGTATTCCCGGTCGACCCTGTATTTTTTTTCCATTCTTTTCGGGCTCTTCAAGGGGGGTGTTCTTTGCCTGATTTTCTTCTACACTTTAAAACAATTTTCTTTTTCTGAATTTAAAACCCACTTTAACTTTTTTATTTATGTATTCTGAAGCACCATGAAATTACTTAAAATAAAAAAATGATTATCTAGAAGGAAAAAAACTCAACAAGAATCCACCCTTTATTCATGGCTCAATTCATTGCTCCATTAACTAACTTTTGTTTCAGAAGCTATACACCATGCATTCATTGCATGTTGTACATTTCCCGCTATATATGTTTGCCCTATCTCATTTACAACTTTCACATCATCACACACAAGACACAATTAATCACACACCAACCAAAAACACATACACAAAATCATAATGGGATCATCTGAAGCTTCATTGTGGAGGTTTGATTCACCACTGATATATTTATTTGGAGGAATATCAGTAGTACTTGCTCTGATAGCAATAGCGTTGATCATTTTAGCGTGTTCTCAACAAAGACGGCGGTTGTCGGGTGGAGATATGGAAGGTGGTGACGACACGCAGAAGGCGGCGTACAATGGTTGTAATGGGGTAGATGATGGCCCCAAAATTGTGGTGATTATGGCTGGAGACGAAGTTCCGACATATTTAGCGACACCCTCCGTCGTTGTCGCGGAAGGCAAAGATGTTTCTAAGTGATGTTTCTTTGTCTTTGGAATTTGTAAATTCCGAGGAACGAAAATTTTGTGTCTTTGGACAACAATTTTGTTATGGTTTTTGTGTTGGCAAATATATATGTTAGATACAAACGAGTTATTAACCAGTTTGGATTAATGAAAAGTTGAAGATGATTACACAATTTTATAATTATTTGCGTCTAGTAACTAGTTAATAAGTAATAACTTTACTCCAAGCAAAGAATGTCATTATGCCGGCAGGCAGATAAAACTATAAACGGTGGAGGTATGCTTTATTGAGTGTGGTTATGATGATCCCAACCATCAATATATATTTTGCTTCTATGTCAACATTTAATCTATGCTATTATATTAAACTGCTTAACTATCTTTGCTTGGATTATAAGTTGGATCACTTCATGAATTTAGTGATTTTCGTCCAAGATCATTTTCGGCTGGGACGAAAATTAGTATCAGTGTAGCCTTTTACTCTGAACTAGTGTATAAACCTTCACATATAAAAAACATATCCTTGTGCATCAAAACATATCCTTACCTAGATCTTTTATGATCGAAAACATAGCTTGTTAATTATGATAGATCTTCGTTTGCCCGTATCTTTATAATTCTCTCTATTTTGTTCACGGGCGTTTATGGACTACCCATTCATTATCCATCAATACGTGATTTTTTTACTATATATGTTCAGTTCATATATTTTTAGCATTATCAATATAAGTAATTTTATAAAATTTGATCATCCTTGTATTTAAAGAAAAATAGCTTTAAGAAATTCAACTTAAATTCTTTCAAAATATAATCTTAAAAGATTCATATACTTAAAAAAACTCACGATATTCGTTTTTCTCAGTTGTGTACTCGTGTTCGTTATAAGTTGGATATATTAATTTAAGTTGATATTATATGATTTCTTATAGTTATAGTACGGAGAAGGTGATATCCAAACCAAAATAAAAAAGCCAAATTATTATCTTATCTTGAAAATACTAGTTTAAGTTTGCTTTTACATATAACGAAAGACTTTTGAGAAATGTTCTAAAGGATGCAGTACTTGTTTGGTGCAGGAATTAATCAAGGTATAATACATTATATTTCAGTTAATTGCTATCGATTCTTTAGATATCACTATAATTATTACAACTTTTTTTCTCGTGGAGAATATGTTTCCCCCTTATTTATCCTTAATTTAAATATTTTTCATCTTCATTTTTTAAGAAATAAAAGTTTGTTCCTTTAAAAATTGTCATTGAAGGCAATTGCAGTACATTTAGAAAATAAATGGTCTTTTTTGTTATTTTAGATAACGAACTCAGATGATTGAAAATGAAAAAAGAAAATCTTTGTTTGAAATAACAAATTCACTTTTCTAGTTTTTTAATCAATTTTTGTTTAATGTTTTAATATTTTCTTAACAACAAAATTACAAGCCTGCTAATACTTAAAAACTCCTACATAAATTCACCTATTACCTGAGATAGAACACTCTAATTTATTGAAAAATTTTGTACGTGGGTTATATATTATTTGCTGATAATTACTTATTTGGCTCTTAAGAATACTAGGGCTATATTCTTTTCTAGGTTTGAACTAAAAAAGAATAAGGTAAAAGAAAAAGAATAAAAAAAGAATAACGTAGTTGTGAATGAATTTGGGGAAACCTAGGAACGGACACGTCTTGGACATATCAATATCAGTGGGGAGCAGCTAATCGACACTGCTTTAGAGCAATATATATATATCTGTTTTCTGTTGTGCATAGCTGCCATACACAACCTTCTCATCTCATAAGTCATATCTAGATTCTTTTGATACTTTTAATTTTCTTTCAAACAACTTTTTCTTTGTTTGTCAACTTACCCTAGCGGATAACGTTATCTATAGATCAATTTAGACTTTTTTTTTTCAGTTTGTTTTCTTTCATTTTTAAAGTTTAGCTATAATCTTGGTTTAAAAAAGCGCCCCTGAGGTGAATCAAGGAGAGAGGCGACCTAAGGCGAGGGCCTCTTCGCTTTAGGCTAATTAAGGCGAGCAATGTTTAAAAGGCGAGCTTGAGGCGAGATTTTTAGACAAAACGCGACCTAAGGCGAAGTTGAGGCACTCGCCTTTTGTACACAAATGGTTTTTAAGCTTCTAAATATTGTACAATATGCTTTTTAGGTTGTATGTATAGGTAATATATATTAACATTATTTAAGAGTAGTTTTATTATATTTCATATAAAAGATTTTAATTACATATATTAATCGCAAGTTTACATATATGTAAAATTTATGTACTAACAGATTTACATAGGTGTAAAACAAAACATAGATGTGTATAAAAACTAATTTCAAGATTGTAATCATAGATATAAATTTAAAAAAATGATAAAACTACTCTCAACGAACATTAACATACAAAAAAAATTATAAAAAAACGTTAATTTTCAAGGGTTCCTTTAAATTCTTAAATAATTTAGCAGTTCTGTAATGATACTCATCCTATATATATATATATATATATATATATATTAAGTCATATGTTTTAATGGTTAAATATAGCTACATTATGGGTCGGGATGCTAAAAAACCCATGATATATATACATATATAAAAACTATGTAAGTATGTTCACCTCATGTACAAAAAGTTCTCGCTTTTGCGTCTGCCGCTTCACGATTATGCTTTAAACCCAATCGCTTTTCTTCGCCTCTCGCTTTTTAAAACCAAGGCTATAATGAGCATGTAATTAGATTAATTCGACTAAATTTATCAATCTATAATACACACATCTCGTCACTCTATAGACATCTCTCATCTTTCTAAAATTCACCCTCCCTCTCTAATTTCAGAGTTCATAAATAGTGTATGTAGTATGCCACATAATGACAATTGTAGATGATCTTATAGGTCGATTGTACTCAAAACATTAACACATACACAAACAATTTACTAATTAAACGTGGTACAAAAATCCAAAAGCAAAATTATAAGATGAGTCAAAAAAAAATAAACTTATCGAAACCTTATTTAACTTAAACCGTTATAGTTAACTAAATTTGCTAGAAGAATGACTATGGCTTTGAAAGTTCAATCATCGACTTGGAACTTGGAAGTGCAGCAATTGTCCAATGGAATCCTGCTTTCCACCCTGGAATCCTGCCATACATGGAGCAAGAGCAGCTTGTTGCTCAATTATAGCAATACTAATAACCCTTTAACATGTATTATCATTCTTGTTCTATGAATTTTGACTCGCATGTCAATTTATTCAGGACACTTTAGGTACGTAGTTAAAGCATCATTATGACCAAATTATCATTGTCTTTTAGTTTATGTATTTCATTGGTATTGATTTCATTTTCAACAAGTTAAGATAGTTATGTATAAACTTGGCCTTGAAGAGTTGAAGCTTTCTATTTAATGATGTATATGCCAATGTTTTCACAACTTATATGATCAATATATGGATATGGCTACATATAATTGAGGTAAGGATGGTCTGGGCAGGTGACGTGTCTCAACAGTAGCGACAGGAACGTGACCCCATTGTTTGTACCGAGATAAATAAATCGCATTCGGGAAACTTTTGCCGATTGCCCCGAGGTAGCCATTATGAAAATTAAATTAAACTAACCCTATAAATATACTCATTCGATCCATAACTTCTCACAATTTTTTCAGTCTTCTACTTTCTCAATCTCAAAGCTTCAATGGATTCAACCACTTGCAATGCTAAAAAAAGAAGTGTTTCTAATCGAAACACTTGCAAAAAGCAGCTCGTACCCTCGCAAAATGAAGTGTATAACCATTTTTTCAGACTCGGCTCGGACGTCGACTCGGACGCCTTACCGGGTCAAAGGTCGGATCAACCCGGGATGGCGGACCGGTGTTTGACCCGGATAATGTCATAAATAATTTAAATATATAATTGCATATATATATAATTCATATACATATAAAAATAAATGATATCCAATAATAATAATAATAAACTTTAGTGTTTATTTATGTTTTATACATTGCTTTTTAAATATGTATGATTTAGTTTGATCATTAGAGACATCAATGAAGCTTGCTTGGTTGGCTCATGGGTAATTATTAAAGCTTTTATCTTCAAAATGACCCAATTTCGAATCCCGGCATGCACATTTCATTTTGGATTTAATGAAAAAATGGGTTTTACCGGTTCACCCACCGGGTCAACTGGTCCGGGCCGACCCCTCACCCGCAAACTGGCCGGCGGGTTTTTCGAAAACGAGCCAAATACAGTGACCCAACCCGGTATAGGGACCGGTCCGACCTGCCGGGCCAGGTTTCAAAACACTATGTAAAACTGACTAAATCAATTAACCCACAGTTGTTTCCATGATTCCAACAACTTGCACAAAATTAATCTATACTTCATTAAATTTCCCTTCAATCACAACATGACAAGCAATTCGAAGAATTTAAGGAAGAAATCGTACCCAAGACACATCAACACGAAGAACCCAAGACACATCAACACCAAGAATCCAATGATGATTTGCCCCAACGTAGCGACACGAGACTCCTAATATAACCAAGAAAGAAGTGACAATTGTCATGATTTGGGTTGATTCATCAAAAGTACAAGGAGCTAAAAGTTTAAAAATGGACACAAAACCATTGCCAAATCTATAACATTTCACATGTCAAGTTCATCCTTCTCCACAATCCTTTACATTGCACATGTTCTACAAGACACACATGTGGCATTTTTCAATTTAAATAGTTGTGATTTTTATAAAATACTTATTGATGAGGTGCGTACATGATATTTTTCTTTGTAATGTAAATGGGTTGAGTTATTCCTTACATATATGGGAAACTGAAGAAACACGGAACCGAATCTCCTAAGGGCTTAGGTCCAATGAGTCCACAGGGTATGGGTCAAGTATAAACTGACTAACGATACGAGTTCTATCTCCTGAAGTCCAATGACAGAAACCTGCAAAACAACCACCATGAGCTCGTTACGGGAAGGGCAAGAGAGGGGGGGGGGGGGGTCTTCTCTTAATCACCCTCCGGCGTGAGAGTAAGTACAATTTCCGGTGAAGATAAAGTACTTAAGTATTAAGAGTAGATAGTGGAGAGTGAATATCTTACCTCATGGAGATTGTAGAGTATTTATAGCCGAAGGATGTGGGAATATAATTCGCCCAGCTATCCCTTTCTAGAAGATGACCTTGCAACCTCCTAGACACGTGTCCTTATGTAATAGGTTGAGCTATACGGCCCATGTGCATGGTTGTAACAACCTAGACACGTGTCCGTATATGATAGGACGGGATAATCCTGGCCATGTGTATGGTTGTAACAACCTGGACAGGCGCCCTTCTTCTATTGGTCGAAGGATCACGTGTTTATCAAGAAAGGATCTTGGTAAATCTTCTAGAAGAGAGTTGATTAAATACAACTGTCCTATGACGTTGCCTTCCGGCCATCCTTGCGGGTGTAAACAGTACCCTGCGTATGACTTCTGAGGGCGTCTAGATCCTCCCGCACATAGTCTCTAGGATATAATGTTGTTCTTACTTTGTCTTGAGTTATGCGGGTGATTTATATGTCCAAAGGGTGTCCTATGAGGGGAACCCCTCTGACCGGCGGGTGGTACTTAAGGGTATTTAAGTCTTTTTGGTACCCTACCTCTATAAGTCCCCCCGGTCCAGTGTTTCTTCCGCGTGAAGTCTTTATGCGGGTGAAATTTTGAACTTAAGATATTTTTGGGGATTTTTTGAATTTGCAAGTTGTTGTGGTGATATTTTCTGTTGGTGTGGATAACAATGGAAAAGTACGAAGGGACATTCTGCCGGCTATTGCACAGTTGACATGATGTTAATGCCGGATGTCACTGTACCCGACTGTTCACCTTTTCGCTTTTTCGGTTTTCCCGCGTGACGTGGCACTATTTTGTTGGACCACCCATTGCTCTCTCTAATGTTCCCATCTCATCGCATTTATTGCGATGAGTATAAATAGAAGCAGTTAGCCTTCGTTCGAAGCTTTATCGCCCTTGATTTCTAACTTTCTTCTCCATTTCTCTCTCGAATTCTCGATTAATTACTTTTATCTTTTCAAAATTGCTCGGTGCTATCCTTTACCAATAATGGCCGGAGAAAAGAAATCATCTTCTCCAACCATGGAGAATATTGCAATAAGTTGGAAGCGTCCAGAATATGAGAAGCTTATTACGGCGTATGGGATTCCACCGGAGTAGGAACCGAAGTTCCCAGCTGCCGGATCTATTGCTGAAAAGCCTCCAACCGGCAAGATGGCGGTATATGCCGATTTCTTCTCCCATGGGAATCTTCGGTTTCCGATAACCAAGTTCTTGGGTAATATTTTGACTAGCCATGGGATACATCTATCGCAGGTGCACCCGTTTGGCCTCATGCGAATTTGTCACTTCGAATTCGTATGCCAGGCAAACAATATTGTGCCCAAGGTTGACAAATTCTCCGTGTTTTACAAAATGCACGGAAACGGCGAGTGGTATAACTGCGCCTCGGTGGACAAGAGGGTCATTGGTACCGAGCCTCCCCGTAGCGCGTATGAGCGGAGGACCAAATTCTTTTGGTTGCGGGAGGATGTCGTTCCCATCACTATGGTCCGACGTCCACACAACGAGAAGCTTCCGGATATGAAGGTTGCTTTTTTCTAAGGTCAGGTGTGGTTCAGCATCTTAGTGCAAAAACCTACGCCCATGCAAAAACCGCTTGTGGCCATACCCAGATCTGGAGCCTTTCTTCCAGAATGTGGATGAAAGTAAGTCTTTTCCACATGTTTTTTTTCGCTTTACTTAGCTCTTTTGCGTTTCTTTTCAGGTGAGGGGTCAATGATTGAGGCCCTTTTTGATGACGCTTGGTGTCCGCAAAAACGCATTTGCGATGCTAAGGCTCTGCCTATACTGGACAAGACCCGGGATCACTTCATTTTCCCTTCCGCTGTGCGTGTTGAGCCAGTGGTTTCTGAGGCTATCTTCCAGATAGGTGCGTACGTCTTGAACCCTTATCCTCTAAATGCGTTAACCTCCGACTGGAGGATTTTAATGTTATCCTCGAGTGATGAATCATCATCTTGAGAGGAATTTGACTCTGATGATGCTTCTGAAACTTCCTTTGTTATGTGTGCGTTAGCAGAGCTGGAACGGAATAGGAAGCAGCAGTCCTCAAAAGCAAGTGATGCGGGCTCTAGCCAGGTAGATGTCGACGAGGAACCGGTGAAGAAGAATCATCGGGCACAAGGCCCAAAGAAGCATAGGGTCTGTCTTATGGTGCGTGACCTGATGACAGCTTCCTCAAGTAAGTTTTTGACTCCTGAATCAGCTTTTTGTTAAGTGTTAGCTATTATTGAACTGTTTCTGTCTTGCATAAACTGGTAATGCGCCGCAACAGGATGCAACGACGGAAACGCCACCATATCCTCCGCCATCGATAGAGAAACCACCGTCTCTACCGCCATCAACGGAAAAGCCATCATCTCCTCCACCATCAACAAATGATTCGGCCCCAACAATTGTCATATCCGATGACGTGTGTGGTTTTAAGGAGATGGAACCAATTCAAGACACTAAGGATCCATTAATGCAGGATACCCCACATCATTCTACGCCTCCATCTCCGCCTTCTCCTCCTCATATTTCACACAAATTGCAAGATGAGCCTTAACAGGATGCCCTACGCCCATCTGGTGGTGGGGATACTTCCCATTCCCACTCTTCCAATTTTTATTATTACGGGGTGGCGAATCCGGGGGAGGATGATCACCTATACATCCCGCTATTGACCATTACGCAAGCATCTCGTTTCATGGATCCGGACACTTGTGCCGCATTCATCAGCCAAAGTGTTCCTCCTGCAGATCGAGCTTTTCAGTGTGGTCGCTCCCGCCATGATCTCGGTATGGACTTCAGTGTTGTTTTGGCCAACACAGTGTCTAGCGGGCAGGTGATCCCTCGAGAATGCCATTCAATGGGGGAGAAGTGGGGAAAAATGTCCCGGGCCATCGAAGAGGCCAAGAAAGCCGCTGATGACCAGCGTTTAAGGGCTAACACTGCTGAATGGAAGCTTAAATACGCTGGGATTGATCTCTAAGTAGAAAAGGACAAGCATATTGCTGCCGCCCACCAATGGGAGGAGGCGTGTAAAAAACACAATTCCCTCATCAAATCTACCTGGGACGAGGCTAGAAGAAGGAGGCGGATCTAGCTAAGGATCTTGAAGCTAATGCTGCCTTGGAGTCTCAAGTTACCAATCAAGGTAACATTATCCAATCTTACGAGGGAGAGACCAAGCTAAGGAAAGAGCACGTGGAGGTGATGGAGAAAAGGAATGTCGAGATGAAGGCTTCCCATGAAGCTTTGCTGAAAGCTCATGAGGAGGTGCAAGCCCGTGCGGCCAAGTTGTACGGGGACAACTTGAACATGGCCGAAGGGTATCGTGCGTTGAAGGAGAAATCTAAGCGGGTTGAAGAAGAGAGCCAATGGTTATTGGATGAGGGTCTTGGGTTGGTACGCGTTTTGCTCCCATTACTCAGCTTTTATTCTTTGCTTTGGCCACCTTGTTGACCTTTTTCCTGTGTTTGTTATTCTTAATAGGTTATCAAGCACATCAAGGAGGGGCCAGAGTTGACTGATAGTCTTCTCGTACTACTCAATACCTCAACTCAGGCTAGCCGCTGGGTTGGTTTCGAGGAAGATCTTGAGTACGCGAAGGCTGGTCGATCAGTGGCGGATCATCAATTGCATGGTGTAAATGTTGCAAGGGAGTACAATCACCTCATGAGGGAGTATGACGATCTGTCGTTTCCTATTCAGTCTGTGATCCTTGAATGTGCCGCAGTGGTGGATGGCATTCCTCGCCTAAAAGAGTATCTTCAAGAAACATCTGAGGAAACACCGTATACTCCGCCAATTTCCCCCGAGCCAGATACTCCCACTTCGAAGACCCAAGGCCCGAAGATCACGTCCAGTCAAGTTCCATAGAATAGCTGATATAAATTCTTGTAACTTAGTAGATGTAACTTCTGTAATCCTCTTTTGATATCAATATAAGAAGCTTTTTATGTTATATAAAAATATATATATTTTTAATATTTGCGTAATTTTTGGACTTGAGATATTTTTGGATGTTTTTGAACTTGCAAGTGGATATGGAGATATTTTATTTTGTTTAGGTAGGCGTGGAAAAAGATGCGACGGGACAGTTGAAGCGACGTGCATGCTAGCTATCCACTGCCCTCTTTACTTTTCCGCTTTTCCCGCCTGACGTGTCACCATCTGGTTGGACCACACTTTCTCTCTCCACTAGCGACCTTTACATCGCATTAATTGCGATGGGTATAAATAAAGCAGTTTCTTCCCCATTTTCATTTTTATCGCTTCCAAACTCTCATTCTTTTAGAATTTTCTCTTGAATTCCAGATCCATACTTCGCCAAGATTTCACGATTACACGCTGTTACACATTACCTACCAAGATAATGGTCGGGGAAAATAAAAGAAATCCTTCCATTGACAACATCGTTGTCAGTTGGAAGAAGAGGGATTACGAAGACATAATGACGTCTATGGTTTGGCGCTGGAGTGGGAACCGGAGTTCCCAGCTACCGGATCTATTACCAGCAGGCCTCCAAAAGAGAAAATGGCCTTATACGCTGAAGACTTCACTACCGGGAATCTCCGATTTCCAGTGACGAAGATCGTTAGAGCTGTTTTGACGGAGTACGGTGTCCACTTATCACAAGTGCATCCGTTCGGATTGATGAGGATCCGATACTTCGAATTTTTGTTGCCGTGCTAACAACTTGGTAACCTCTGTTGATAAATTTGCCGTCTTCTACAACATTGGGAGCCGCGGTGGGTGGTATAGCTGGTCAGCCGTGAGCAAGACCGTCATAGGCACTGAATCGCCACGCAGTGCTCATGAATGGCGTCCAAAGTTCTTCTGGATCCGGGAAGGTGTTGTTCCCTTCCTGATGATCCGCCGCTCCTCCACCGACAAGCTGCCGGAAATACGTGCTGCAACACACGCTAACCTTCCATGTTTTAATACAATGACCCGCACGCCCACGCCCATGCGTGCGATATCTGAGGGTGCGTTGGTGCGTGCCGGCATGAGCCGCTTGTGGCCTTTTCCAGATTTGGAACCTTTCTATGAAAGGCCTGACAAGAGTATGTCTATCTTTTATTTCTTAAGGACCTTTTCTTTTTTCTCTTTAAAAATGCTAATTGTTTGTTTGTGCAGGTGAGGGATCGAACATGTGCACATTGCTGGATTGTGTGCAAGGATTGATGGATCGTCGCCCTCGAGATCCCGAGAAGCCGCCGTTTCTTGATCGCACCCGCGATAACTTCCTATTTCCTGCTGCTTTACGCCCGGAGCTAGTGGTGTCTGAGGCGACGTTTGCAAAAGGTGAGGAGATGCTTGCCAAAGGTGAGGGAGCTCGAAACCCTCGTCCTCTTTAAGCATTCACTTCTAATGGGGTGATTGTACTCTTTACTTCCAGTGATGAGTCATCACCCTACGAAAAAGAAGAATCCTCAGTTGATACTACTGATGCTGAGAGTATCATGAATGACATTGCAGGTCTGAACTGCAAGAGGAAGCAGAAACCATCCACTAGCAAAGATGCGGATGCGGTGAAAAGTACTGCTGAGGTTGTTACCAACGAGGATGAACATGAGGTTGTTGATGCGGACACCTCCAAGCCAGCTGGGAAGGGCAAGTCACATGTGTCCAAGCATGCAGTTCCCAAGAAACACAATAAGGTGAAGCTATCGGACCGTATCACCCTTGTTGCATCCACCAAGGTTATTCCAAGTATTATTTTAGATCTTGCTGCATTTCCATATTATTTTTCTTAAGTAATATATTTTCTGATGGGATGAAGTGTTTACAAATTCTGCGGAAGAAAATCCCGAGGGTCTATCAGACCAAGAGAAGAAAATTCCACCAGTCTCTCCACCGACCAAGTCGGTGTTTGCCTGCACCTAACTTGCCACCAAAGGGTGTTAAGGACCCCATTGTTTTACAAGACACACCTCCCGACAAAGGTGAGCGGGGGGGACAAGACTTTATTGCCACCACCTTCCATAATCATGAAGATAAATGGGCCGCGGGTTATTACGGTCAGACCAACCAGCATGAGGATTCTCTAGTGCATCGCCCGCATTGGTCCATGCGTCAGGGGTCGTTTTTTTCTGACAACGACGTCGGCCACGAATATTTACAGCAGGGGATTCTTCTGCGGAGAGGCAACACCAGTGCGGGCATCCTCGTTATGAGTTGGCCAACTCTTTCTCCTACAACTTAGCTAACGCAGTCTCTACAAGTCAAGAGATATATCGAGACTGGTTAGCTATGAGCCAAACATGGGATGATTTGGTGAAGAGTGCTGAGGAGGCCAAAAAGGAAGCTGAAGACTACCGCCCGGCTGCCAACACCATGAAGTGGGAGCTATCAGATGCCAAGAAGGAACTAGAAGAGGAAAAATCCCGTCAAGCCATTGCTGCAAAGGGCTGGGAAGAGGCCTGCAAGCGCCAGATTGCTACTCTGGCAGCTTCCCGTGAGCAAACACGTGCTAAGGAGAGCGAGCTGGCGCAAGCTGTGGAAACCAAGGCAGCTTTGCAAAAGCAAATGAACGATCAGAACGATCTTATCTCTTCCTATCTGGAATAGATAAAAACTTTGAAGGCCGAAGCATCTGCCAAAGGCGAGCGGATCGCCAAGCTCGCCGACAAAAACCGGGAGCAAGCCCTGGATTGTGCGGAGCACAAGATGACCCTTATCCGAGCTTAGGCGGACAAGAAATGGTTAATGGCAGAGGGGATTTCCCATGTAACTTTTCTTTCTTTAGTTTCCTTATGTAGGTACATGAATCTGGATTGTTTTCTTATACTTCCTGTTTATAGGTTATCGAGCACATCCGATGGGGCTGAACTTGGGGATTGCCTTGCAGAGCTACTAGTCGCTTCATCTCAGGCTGGTCGCCAAGCAGGTTTCCAAGAGGGTCTAAAGTTTGCTGAAGAGAAACGATCTTTTGAGGAATTTGACTTGCATGACCAAGACACTGCTAAAATTTATGCCGAGAAAACGGAAGCTTTCGATAACTTGACGTTCCCCATTGAGGAAGTAGTAGCATAACTCGCAAATCAAGATGATGGGGTTGATAAGCTGAAGGCATACTTTCCCATTGGTCGTGAGGAAGATAAGGAAGACCAAGCCAATTACGATGGTGATGACGAGGATCCTCCTTTATTGTTATTGCTTTTTGTAAACGCATGTATTTGATCCTGTGTAATTGTTGTTTTTAGACTTGTAATCTCCTTTGACTTATAAATATAAGAAGTTTTTTATCCTTTACACTTTGTTTATTGTATAATATAAGTTTTAGATTGTAGGATCTTCTTATTTTGTCAATAAAGGATTACGTGAAATTTACTTTAAGGACACGCGGGTCCCCTCTGGCGTGCAAGCCAGGAAATTTTCTTTAAGGACACGCGATCCCATCTGGCACGCAGGCCAAGAAATTTTCTTTAAGGACACGCGGGTCCCTTCTGGTACGCAAGCCAGGAAATTTTCTTTAAGGACACGCGGGTCCCTTCTGGCACGCATGCCTGGAAATTTTCTTTAAGGACACGTGGGTCCCTTTTGGTACGCAGGCCAGGGAGTAACAATTTTTTATACAAGGCTTGCACATGTGTTTAACCAAGTTCTTTAATAAGCAGGGCACACATGCCTAAGTATATTCCAAACGATGACAATAGATGTCTTTTTACTATTCTATTAGGGCACGCAGGCCAAACAAAAAGTAAGTTACAAGAGTCTTGTTCACATGTAACATGTCTTCAATTGTGCAACATTCCACGTTTTGGGGATTTCTGTCCCATCTAATTTTTCCAACTTGTATGCACCCTTTGATAATACTTCTTTCACTTTGTAAGGGCCTTCCCAAGTTGGGGCCAATTTACCCGGAGGTTCTTGACCTGATGCTTCGTTATTGCGGAAAACAAAGTCTCCCGCGTCAAGGAGGTCTAAGTTCATCCGCAGATTAAGGCACTTTTTAACCCTTGAGTCATAATATTTTTGTAACTGACGTTTATAGTTATGCTCGCGGATTATGGCAAGTTCTCTCCTTTATTCAAGGAGGTCTAATTCATCCGCAGCTCTTTTTCGTTATTATCGTTCAACAACGTTCGTGCGGATGGAACTCCAATTTCCGCTTGCTTCAATACCATAAGTCAGGCTAAACGGCGGCTCAGAGTTGCTAGATTTCTTTTGGGTGCGGAAGGACAAAGTACTTGAGGCAGTTCGTCCACCTATCCCGTCCGTTTAGTTCCCAACCTTGCCTTGATCCCATCTTTGATGGTTCTGTTGGCTCTCTCAACTTGACCATTGGCCTGCGGGTGAGCTACCGAAGTAAAAACCTGAGTGACTTGAAGTTCTTTCAGCCACGCTTGTAACCCACTGTCTGCGAACTGAGTCCCATTATCACTGACTAATTCTTGCGGAAGGCCAAAACAATAGATGATGAACTCCCACAGGAATTTCTTAACACTGGATGCAGTGATGGAATCGACGGGTTTAGCTTCTACCCACTTGGTAAAATAATTGATTGAAACAATCAAAAACTTGACACGTCCCCCTGCTTCTGGGAATGGTCCCATAATATCGATCGCTCATTTTTGGAACAGCCAAGCAGACGTCACCGGCCTCAACTCATTTTTTGGATGCTGGGTATTAGGGGCATGGCGCTGGCATGAATCACACTTTCTGATTTCTTGCACTGCATCCATGTGCATCCCTGGCCAATAGTACCCTGCATTCATAAGTTTGGCCACAACCATTCTTGGGCCTGCATGAAGAGCACAAATGCCTTCGTGAACTTCCCTTATCAAATAATTTGCGTCCTCGGCATCCACACATCTCAGGAGTGGGCCGAGGAAGGATCTTCGGTATAAAATACCATCTTGTACTTGGTAGTTTAAGGCTTTTTGTTTGATCTTCCGGGCCGCGGCTTTTTCTTTCCATAAAATTCCTGATGTGAGGTATGCTACGATCGGTGTCATCCATGATTTGATACCAGTTTGTATGACTAACACTTGATGTTGCGGGACATACGGTTGATCGAGGACTTCCACACGAATGTCTTTTGCAAAATGTTCAAAATTTGTTGAAGCTAACTTGCTAAGAGCATCCGCTAACTTGTTTTCACTTCTCTTGATGCGAATAACTTTGCAAGATGAAAATTGAAGGATCAAATCCTTTGCTTGTGATAAGTATGAAGCCATCATATCATTCTTTGCCTCGTATGTTCTGTTGATATGTCATGCGATCAGCATAGAATCCACCTGTGCTTCCAGATGTTTCACCCCAAGTTTCTTGGCTATCCACAGGGCTGCTAGGAAAGCTTCATACTCCACCTCATTGTTGGTACTTTTAAAGTCCAACTTTATGGCATAAGTAAGTTCATGGCCTTCGGAGTTAACCAATCTGAGGCCTGCGCCTGATCCTTCATTGCTTGAAGCTCCATCCGTGAACAGTGACCAAACCTGGTCTCGCTCAGGTGGAATCTGATTCTGCTGTTCGATTAGGCACTCTTCATCTTTATTCTGCGGGACTTCTGTAACAAATTCTGCTAGCACTTGGCCCTTGATCGCGGGATCTATACTCGATCGCATATTCTCCCAATTCTATGGCCCACTTTGCCAATCGTCCGGACAATTATGGCTTGCTCAGCACATTTTTCAACTTGTACCATGTTAACACATTGATGGTGTGGCCCAAGAAATGTCTCCGGTGGCGCCTGGTAGCATAGACCAGTGCCAGAACCAGCTTCTCAAGCATTGAATATATGGTTTCTGTTCCTATTAGCGTTCTACTAACATAATAGATAGGTGTTTGGACATTTTTTCTATCTGTCAGTAGGATGGCCCCAATGGCAATATCCGATGCTGATATGTATAACGTCAAGGGCTCTCCCGCATGCGGTGCTGTCAGGGTAGGTAATTCCATCAAACAATTCTTAACATCTAAGAATGCTTTTTCTGCTTCCGCTGTCCATCTGAAATGTGCTTTCTTAAGACAGTTCCTCAAGGTTGACACAAATGGGTGAGATTTGGCTGTGTGATTAGCCAGAAATCTGTTCAGAGCAACAAGTCTTCCATTAAGTGTTTGTACTTATTTTTAGGGAAGAAGGTGAAGTCTTCCATTAAGTGACAATTACAACTAATAATTTTTCTTCCTCCATCCCAAAGGAACACTTACTAGGATTAAACTTCATGTTAATCTTTCTTAGAGTCTCAAACGTTTCCTCTACGTCTCGTAACATCTGATCCTCGTCGACACTCTTTATAACCAGATCATCCATATACACTTCCAGATTTCGCCCAATCTGACCCTTAAAGGCCTCGTCCATCAAACTTTGATATGTAGCCACCGCGTTTTTCAATCCAAAGGGAATCATCTTGTAATAGAATGTGCCTTGGTCTGTGCGAAATGCATTTTTGTTCTCGTCACCTTCCGCCATGCGGATTTGGTGATACCCTTTGTAACTGTCGAGGAAGCATTTAAACTTGAACGGGGCTACTGCATCAACCTTGAGGTCAATCTTCGGTAATGGGTAACTGTCTTTTGGGCATGCTTTGTTTAGATCCTTGAAATCTATGCACATTCGCCATGTTCCGTTGCTCTTGGGAACAATGACCGGATTAGCAACCCAAGTCTGGTACTGAATTTCTCGGATGATTCCAGCATGTAAAAGATCTTAAAATTGTTCATTCATAGCTTTGGTTTAACTCAAAAATGATTTTTATTTTTTTATAATGATTTATAAACATATATATAATTTATTATAATTAATAAACAGGTTTCAAAAATAATATAGAAAAATTGTGCAGTGACCCTGTTAGTGCACGGTTTGGTGTCCGTAGCAATCGAATAAGTTATTGATAGTCTAGAATGTATATTTAATATAAAATGGCCCATTCGCTACGGATTGTATAGCGAATGAGGCCCATTCGTTAGTTAACTAGACTAGTTTGTTAAGGTATTACCATTCGTTATGGAAGCATAACGAATGGAGTCTTATTTGTTATGAAGTTATAACGAATTAGACTTAACGGAACGGAGGGCGCTAATGAAGAAACACGGAACCGAATCCCCTAAGGGCTCAGGTCTAATTAGTCCACAGGGTATGGGTCAAGTATAAACTGACTAACGATACGAGTTCAATCTCCTGAAGTCCAATCACATAAACCTGCAAAACAACCACCGTGAACTCGTTACGGAAAGGACAAGATGGGGGTCTTCCGGTAACCACCCTCCGGCGTGAGAGTAAGTACAATTTCTGGTGAAGATAAAGTACTTAATTATTGAGTGTAGATAATGGAGAGTGAATATCTTATCTCATGAAGATTTTGGAGTATTTATAGCCGAAGGATGTGGGAATATAATTGGCCCAGCTATCCCTTTCTAGAAGATGCACTTGCAACCACCTAAACACGTGTCCTCATGTAATAGGTTGAGCTATACGGCCCATGTGCATGGTTGTAACAACCTAGACACGTGTCCGTATATGATAGGACGGGATAATCCTGGCCATGTGCATGGTTGTAACAACCTGGCCAGGCGTCCTTCTTCTATTGGTTGAAGGGTCACGTGTTTATCAAGAAAGGATCTTGGTAAATCTTCTAGAAGAGAGTTGATTAAATACAGTTGTCGTATGATTTTGCCTTCTGGCCATCCTTGCGGGTGTAAACAGTACCCTGCGTATGATTTCTGAGGGCATTGAGATCCTCCCACACATAGTCTCTAGGATATAATGTTGTTCTTCCTTTGTCTTGAGTTATGCGGGTGATTTATATGTCCAGCGGGTGGCCTATGAGGGGATCCCCTCTGACCCGCGGGTGGTACTTAAGGGTATTTGGGTATTTTTGGTACCTTACCTCTATAGAAACATTTGAAAATGAAAAAACAAACATTCTTTTAATTGATGCTCTATAGAAACGAGTTACAGATAGGATCTAAACGGTTCTGGTAGAAATAAATTAACGAAAGTTTCAAGTTGCAAGATGACGGTTAGGTGACTTTGCATATGTGATTTAGTGCAACGGGTTTTCGGATTGGTTCACGGGAGTATGTTATCATCTTCTTTTCTTTTGAACTTCTTTCTTGTTTAGTTTCATGTGGTTAGTATTTGTGTATTTCCCTTTTCTAGTCTTGTAAATTGCATTTTGGGTAGTCCTCTTGGAGTATAGATCAAATTGTGGTTTTGTCTTGTCTCGTTTCTTATTTGCCTGCTTAATTTTAATAACATATTTACCGTTGAAATATGTGTATATAAATCAACCGACTTTAACCGATATTTATATATTTTGATCCAAACTACCTCAATCAATCATATCCGCTTGATTGTCACATGTTGTAATCTTCATTGGCTGTTAAATGTGGCGGCCTGCCGACGCTACCAAACCACTTTCTTAAAATATTTAATAATAGTAAAGATAAAGCAAAACATAAAACAAATGTGAGCATCAATTGCAAATAAGTCCATGGAAAGTTTTAGTCCGGTCCACACATTTGTACTCTTTTGCGCCGTTCTCAATTTTGTCCTAATTTATTAGATTTTAAATCTACCACAACACTTTGTATGACATGTTAGATACCATTTAAAGCGCATGTGTAGTTTTTATCATTTAACCTTTTTAATAAACTTACTAACAATTTAACACCTAACTAAATAAAGTATATGCCAATAAACAGAGTCCATATATAAAAGGAACTAAACATGATGTTTCTTTAAAATAAAGACATGAAAAAAACTAAATTAAAGATAATTAAAATTAAGCATTTATATAAACATAAACATAATTGAACTTTCGAAGGTGGTTGATGTTCGTTTAAGATAATCTAGAGAATTAAAGACAGAGTTCTTGTGTTGAACACCCCCTTTTGTAACAGTGTTTGTGAACACTACTGTATTATAAAGAAAGAAACTTTTGTTTGTTTGTTGTTTAAATGGAGTTATGTTAGACAACTAAAATGCATATGTCAAGTTGTACGTCAGTCATCAACTAGTTAGGAGACGTTTAGAGTTTAGACATTAATCAAACTTTAAAGTTTGAACAAAGGGCAAGTGCTCTTGATTTTATTTTCTTCAGAAAGGAAAGTGGATACATATAATATTGTGTGATCATGATTAATAGGTTGATAGTAACAGTAGTCATAAAACGAATATGCACACAAATATACCATTGGTGGACCACCGTTGACATGCATGGTAACCCTGCAATTTATTTAAGTATTTATCTTGTGCTAGATAAATAACGCATCCAGGCATATAATGTAAAAGTGTGTGTAAATTGTTAACGCCGACTGAAGCTAATCAGTTGCCGTATGAAATCAACTTATGATTATTTTTAATTCTTTACGTATATGTAATAAATATATATTATTATTTTTCAAATTAATTTTATTCAAGTGTTTATAATATAGAATAAGTAGGAAATTTCGTGGAAAAGACGAGGAAACAATGTGGGGTTTGATTTGTAAGACTTGCTTAAACTTTAAAGGATCGAATGATAGCGGGTAGGAAGGCAAACACCCACTCTTTGTTCATTGTTGGTGCGCATGTTATAAGATACTAGGTTCCTGTCTTCTCCATGTGCTCACTTTGTGGCATATTGAATGAATCTTGTTGCCTCTACAAATAAAATAAAATGTCATTTAGTGGCATACGTATTTAATGACATTTAGCTTTTATGCCACTAATTTAGGTTTTTAGTGGCACTTTGCGTATGCCATCTTTGCTTATAACAAATTTTAGTGGCACTTGGTTTTAGTGCCACTAATCTATGATATTAGTGGCACTTTGCGTATGCCACTAATTTTGGTTTTTAATGGCACATTGCGTATGCTATCTTTGCTTATAACACATTTTAGTGACACATAGTTTTAGTGCCACCAATTTACGATTCTAGTGGCACTTTGCTATGCCACTAAAAATCTAGTGCCACATGTTTTTAATGACATTTAGCGTTTGTGTCACTAAGTTAGGTTTTTAATGGCACTTAGTTTTAATGTCACTAATTTATTATTTCAGTGGCACTTTGCTATGCCACTGAAAATCTAGTGCCACAAGTTTTAATGACATTACCTAAAAATATTGGTTTTTTTATTTTTGTTTTATGACGCAATCTCTGTAAAATATACCTTAACGAGGTCTTTTTAAAATTAATTAATTAAAAAGGTGTTATTAATTATTGCTATATGATCCAGATACGTTCTAACAATTGATATATGGGTATTGGATCATCTCAAAAGTTTTTTACAACGAGAAGTGTGAGAAGTGAAGGTGTAACTCCATTATTCCATAATTTCACTTCATTTCTTATGTGTAGGTGCGTTGTGTAGGTGCATATGTTGTGTGTAGGTACGTATGTTTGTATATGTGTAAGTATGCTTGTATGTGTGTAGGTACATAGGTTTGAATGTGGCTCGGTACATTTATATGTTTGTAGGTAGGTTTGAATGTGTAATTAAGACATAAATACAACCAACGTACATATATGTATGTAACATCATATGAAAGGGAGTGAAATTAGGGCTTAATGAAGTTATACCTTCACTTCTCGCACTTCTCGTTATAATATCAGTTCTAGCAAGATCTATCCCCTATGTATATATGAATCAAACAAATATATTATAAAAAATCAAATAAAATATAAAGACATGTTTGAAAGGTCAAATAAGAGAAGTAATTGATATACAATTCTGTTTAGTTTATTTTGTTTGAGAAAAACAATCAAATAAAATATAAAATCAGGTAAAAAAACTCAATTTGACTTCATCATCGGCTGGTTTTGGACACTCTTCTCTAAACTCAATTTGACTTCATCATCGGCTGGTTTTGGTTACTCTTCTCTTTTCGACCATATGCTTTTGACATTACCCATTGTCGTGTTGGATATTTGGCCCGTTGACTAAATTTGACTTCTTACTCGACTTGTATTAAGCTTAATTGGGATCACTGTATTTTAAAAACTCAAATAATCAATACAATATATAATGCAGTCTCAAAGAATAGGTACAAACTAACTCTTAACAAACTCGTTACAATATATGCAATAAAAGACAGAAATGCCCCTGCACACACACTACACATAAATCTTTTTAATAACTAAGAATAAGGCCTTGTTGTTTGCCCGCTAACCTTTAATCGAACAAGTGGACGGTTCACAAACAGCTAACCAAACTAAATATTCGTTCATTATGAAATTGAACTTGTTCGTGAATGGTTCACGAACACAACTGAACATGGCCTTTGTACATGTTTGTTCATTTAGTTAATCGAACGAAACTCCTTTTTCATGTTTATTCATTTATTATACAAAAGAACGAACAAAAACGAACTTAGGTGTGTGCACGGTTCGGTTTAGGCGAAAAACATCAATTCGGTTTTTGATTATCTGAAAAATGTTCATTTCAGTTTTGCCATTTGAGCTTGAAATTTTTGGGCCGAAAGAAAATATTTGACCCAAAACAATGAATATTTGACCCAAAATAATAAATACTTAAAACTCTATAAATTCAGTTCAGTTCCCTTTTTTGTTTTTTATTACACGCATATAACCAAAACTGAACTGAACTGAACCAGTAAGTTTGGTTTTTTTACAGCATCATAAAACCAAACCGTCTGTTTGACTTTTTCGGTTTCGTACAATCAATGATGATAATAATAATAATAATAATAATAATAATAACGCCTTTGTTAATCCTTAATAATTCACACTCAATTTCTAATATTCAGTACGGTTTTAAAAATCATACTAACTAGTTTCATATATCTATTAAATAATAATATTGTTTAACAAAAAACCATTAAGTCTAATCATCAAAAAACCATTAAGTCTATCACCAAATAATAACAATGGCTCAGCACAAATTAAGTCTGCACAAATTAATCTCCGATGATGTGAGCGTCTTTGGCGATATTTCTCTGGTAACCGTCTCCACATCACCAAATCTCCGGTGACGGTAACGTCTCCACATCACCATATCTCCGGCGACGGTAACTTCTATACATCACCAAATCTCTAGAGACTTGAATACGAATTGAAATTAGTTTTAAGTGCTTAACTGAAATACGAGCTTAATTGTTTAACTGTTCTGAATTGTGATTATACAATTGAGCTTACTGAAATTAGGTTATTTGTTATGAATTGTGATTATGCAATTGAGCTTAATTCTTATGAATTGTGATTGAGATGTTAGTTGATTGAGCTTAATTGTTATGAATTGTGATTGAGATGTTAGTTGAAATTAGGTTAACTGTATGATTGAGATATTAGGTTATTGTTTAGCTCAATTATTGAATCATTTAATTGCTGTTTAGTTATTCTTAATTGACTGATCGTTGTAATCGATTATCGAATCAATCAGTTGCTGTTAGGTTCAATATGCTAGTGAATGATAAGGTGTTACATTTTATATAATATTTTGATACTCGAATGTAATGTTTTTGAAGCGAATACAATCTATTCTCATGTAATTGCTCGTTTACTTAGTGTCTCTCAAGGAATGATACAGTCAAGCAGGCTGTTTAGTAATTAATATGCTAGTAATGATGTTTGAATTATATGTTTTTAAATAGATAGTATGGGTAAACGCAAGAGGCTGTGTATAGTTTATAGCGACTTGGAAGAGACTGTTGAAGAAAATGTTGTAGATAATGAGCGATATGAAACATAAGGTGATGATACCAACAAAATTCAAGGTGATCAATCAGATTCCGAAGAATGTCGGTCTACAAATGGACAAGGTAACGATTTAACCTAATTTGACTGTGTAAATCTATGTACACTAGTGGTACACTTTATTTTGTTGTTGTAGATATATGTGTTTCTGTATGATGTTTTGTTTCATGTAGCATGTGTTACTTAGTTTAAAATTTTGATTAGAAATTAAACTTCAGGTTATTGAATTGGGTTTCGAGTATTTGACTCGTATCAGTATGAGCACATATATGCTCTAATTCATTATTCCAAAACTGCCCCTGTACATGTACCCCTAGTTATAATAACGTTTTTTAGTTGTAGTTTGGTGTTGATCGTTAACAAGTTATAATAACGTTTTTTAGTTGTAGTTAGATATTTGGTACCGATACCGAATCAGCCGAATTTCTTAGTTCGGTACCGATATCGAATTCTAATCATCCCAAAATTGTATTATATAATTGTAATCAAGAAAAAAGACAGAAAATAAGATAAAAATCTAAATAAATGGTACTGATTTTATTGAAATTTTTAAATCTAAATGGTACTGATTTCATTGCAACACAATGAAATCATAAAATTAATGAAATTAGAGTTGGCAAGCAATCCATTCAAGAACCGAATACATGAACCAACCATATGCAACAATAATAATAAATATAGAAAATTGACAAGAAAGAAAGTAACATTGATCAATTTACAAACATTTAAAAAACCATCAGTTTATTAATATTGCGTGTGCTTAGGTCTTTTTAAATTACTTACCTTTATTATTTTGTATTTAGGCTTCATTAAAAGCTATTGCAAGTGACTCTACAAGTAAATCCGGAGATCCATGTGATTTTTCAAATGATGACTACTCAAAAGTTAAAGGCCCGGAGAAAAGGGGATACGTTCGATTAGTTGGAAGGATGCCGACCGCAAAAAGTAAAGCTGATTCTTCAACAAATTCACATAAAGTTGATCGACTAATGAGTGTTGTCAATGTTATGTTGAACATTATTCAAGAACATATTCCCAATGCAAAATTGTCTTCGGTTTTTAGCGATATGAACATAGACGTACTCACATTTATAAACTATTGTTTATTATTTTTATTGTTACATATCTATATATTGACATTTTTTTCTCATTTATATGTTTTAGGTACCGAGTACAATTTCTTCGGTTAACCAAGTATCATCTTCACGAAATAATAATGGTAATTTGTTTCATGTGATTTGTTTGTAACTCGAGGTGCAAATCCTAACCGGTTAACATCGGTTACTTTCAATTGTAACTAATGATTAGGAACCGGTTAGGGATTTTCATATAGGAACCATTTAACTTAACCGGTTAACGAATATATATATAATAAAAATATTTGCCTCGTTAGCCGGCTCGAGCTCGACAATGAAACTTGAGCTCGTTTATAGAACGAGCTTATTTTTAGGCTCATGCTAGTTTAGCTTTTTCACAAGCGTTGAGATGGTTGATTTTAATAGGTTATTATCGATTTTAGATTAATAATTAAGTATGCTACACAAGTTTGTCGATATTATTTACATATTGAAAAGTTTTTATTTTTCTTATTAGGCACCTTGCATGAAGATTGAAGATGGCGAAAGAGGTTAACAAGTGTGATGAAGTTTTTAGTTTTATTTCGAATATTTGTTATTTTCCTTTTTATATGATTGATATTTGACTTGACTTGAGAGTTATTAGACATATAATATGCATATGGAATGCGATTGGTGTGTTTTTAGAATGCGATTGAACTTTTAGTTGTGGTAAAGATATTATAATTTCTATGTTTGACGGTTTTATTTTTATTTTATGTTGGTAGACGGATAAAAATGCCACTGAAAGTACAGAATGTTATTAATGGCATACGAAAAAAATGCCACTAAAAGTCAAAAAAAAATTTAGTGGCATACGGATAAAAATGCCACTAAAATTCCAAAATGTTTTTATGGCATACGGATAAAAATGCCACTGAAAGTCCAAAATGTTATTAATGACATATGGAAAAAAATGCCACTAAAAGTCCAAAAATATTTTAATGGCATATGGATAAAAATGCCACTGAAAGTCCAAAATGTTTTAATGGTATATGGAAAAAAGCCACTAAAAGTTCAAAATATTTTTAATGGCATACGAAAAAAAGTGCCACTAAAAGCCGAAAAGTTTGTGTGGCAGACGAGAAAAGTGCCACTAAAAGGCTTTAGTGGTAGCGCTTCTAGTGGCACTTTTTTTGTGTGTCACTCATTCCAACAAGGTTCTTTAGTGGCACTTCTTTGGTTTCTTGTGAAACTTTTTGTATGCCATTAAATGGCTTTTTATTTGTAGTGTGCTTTTAGTGTTAACATAATGTTGTCATCCTATTTTTATCAATTAGGATTAATTTAAAATTAAAGGGAAATACAAATATAAATCGATATGAGATAGAAAATGTCTCATATACCTTCACTGAATCATCTTTTGAGGCCTTGTGTGTCTACTTATGTTGCTAGAGAGCCAACCAGTCTGTTCTGCTTATGATTAAGGTTGTTGGTTTCGTCCTGCCATGATTTCATCACAATGTGTAACCGATGATGCGTTCGATGTACACGCACATTTAAGAACATGCACCTTCCTATCCGCTAAGGTCGTTTCTAATAAAGTCTGAACTAACCAATGCCCAAGCATTTAAACTCAGTAATACCAATCATAAAATACTTGGTCCGTAACATTCTCCCACCAATCTCGGACGGATTATATTTCAGGGCGGTACGTTAAAGATTTTTCTCATTGCTCGTAGACAGTATTAGAGTGACAAATAAATACATTTATTTCATTTCAAATAATCATGAGTACACATTTTCGGAAATAGAAATAACATAACATAAACAACAATTACATTGTTTATTAAAGTAACCTAAAGGCAGTTTAATGTCTTCAATCTTAATAATATCATCAAACGTTCATACTTGTAGCATATATATAGAATAAAGGTCAACTAAAATAGTTAGTGAATTTTCCACAAGTCGTTATAATATAGTATATGACGCAAATTTGATGTGCGAAAATATATATATAAATAAAACACAAGTCGCAACTAAGCTTTAAAAACCAAACAATCTATCCTAGTTCACACAAACAGCAAGTGTGTAACACCCCGACCAAAGGCGGATTATACATCGGGGCGCCACATATTGCTTCATTACTCGCGACACTATTGGTGTCAATATTTATTAATACACATTTTATCGCGCACGCGCAGCGGGGAAAATATAGAACATAAATCAAACATAAATCAATATATTTTAAATTATAACATTCAAACAACATTAACTTGTCTTGATACATTTTAATCTAGGTCCAAAAGTAAAAACGTCCTATGTGTCCACAAGCTCCAAAACAGCTACTGCAAACCTGAACATGTGTTAAAATAAACGTCAAACACTTGCGTGTTGGTGAGAAATCAAGTTTAGTACAATACATAGATAACAATAAATCTGCGCGCAACATGTGTATGTCTGGTTTTCAACAAGGGTGTAATCTGATCGGGACCAACTCTAAGAGACAAGACTGCCAGTGCTCACAATTGAGCTCACAAACAAGACTAACTGTGCATGTGTAAACAAAAGAGAAAATCATAAACGATAGTTCTCCCGTGTTCATCTAATGGTACCATGAAAACTGCGGAATAGACCGTCAATACGGTTAATGATCCACACATACAAATAAACAGCCAAGTCTACGTCCTCAACACATGGGATACTGCGCGACTAAAGTTCATAAACAGTTTAAGACTCAAGTTTTGTATGAACACATGAACATCCCAAAGCATTTAAAATAAAAAGGGATTAGATACGAGATAACTCACTTGATAAACGATGCGGTGTAAGATAAAGCAAGAACCAACTTTAAACAAGCACAAGTTAACCTATAAATAAGATTATTGTTTTAATGATCTGTTTTAAGTCTTGATAATAAGTTAGCATAATTAATAAGTAAATTATTATATATTACCGGAAAAGCAGGGCAGAACAGGGAGGAAGACGGAGGCAGAGAGGAAGACGGCAGAGAGAGCAAGGAGCAAGAGAACAGGAGAGATTAAGTGTTTTGTGTGTGTAGTGTTAGGAAAAATAATGTTATTATTTATAGAGAAACCCTAGGGAACACAATCCCTAGGAAAAGGGGAAAAGATCTCAAAAAGCAAAAGATTCCAAAAGCAAAAGATATCAAAAGATATGGCAGCTGCAGGGGCAAGATAAAGCTGACAGCGAACAGTAAAAGGCATGGGCAGGTCAGATAAAGGTACTGGTCAAGCATGGCAAAAGCAGATCTCAAAAGATAATGTCAGTCACTTTATCTGTCAACCAATGGGGTTGGTGCGCATGCTGCGCCGAAAGTAACTATTCAGACATTAGATGGGTCAGGTCAACGGCTCAAAAGATAAGACAACACAAAAGCAAACGGCTAGATTTAAACAGAAGATACAAAGGTTAAGCGCGGGAAGGCTGAGTGCGCGAGCGCGAAGGCTGGCACAACAATTCTTAGCGCACTGCGGGAAGAATCACATCCTTAGCGTGCTGTGTGAACTAGAATTCTAAGCGCATCGCGGGAAGAACATACATTCTTAGCGCATCGCGGGAAGAACATGCATTCTTAGCGCGCTGCGAGAAGAGTTCTCTTCACGCATCGCAGGAACAAGATGTCTTCACGCAGGCTTCCATGTAAGGAGTCTGGCGCGTGGAGCTGCAGACATCCTTAGGCGGGAAGAACCAAAGGACAAGCAAAGAGTTGAGGGAAACAAGGCTTAAAGGTGGGACGGCGACAAGAGGGAAAAGAAGGCGGAAAGAGAGAAGGGGGATGGGACGGCGGAAAGAAAGAGAGAGAGAGGCGGGAAGGAAAATATATACATATTATTTAAAAGTAAAATATAAGTATAAATATTAAATAATAAAAGAGAGATCGGGTCAGAGAAACGGGTACCTGGGTCGGGTCGGATCGGGGCAGATGTCACAGTCTCCCCTACTTTAAGAAATTTCGTCCCGAAATTTCTCGAAGTAGGTTGCGCAGAGAACAGGTGCGGGTACTTGATCTTCATTTGATCTTCCCTTTCCCATGTAAACTCGGCTCCGCGCTTGGACTCCCAGCGAACTTTAACAATAGGGATACGACTGCGCTTGGTTTGCTTAACCTCGCGATCCATAATCTCAACAGGCTTCTCAACGAAATGCATAGTTTCATCAACTTGAACTTCATCAAGTGGAATGTGAAGGTTCTCGTCAGCTAAACACTTCTTGAGATTGGATACATGGAACGTTGGATGCACATTACTGAGCGCGGGCGGCAGGTCAAGTCTGTAGGCAACTTTTCCCACACGCGCGAGAATCTTGAATGGACCAACATAACGAGGAGCAAGCTTACCTTTCTTCCCAAAGCGGACAACACCTTTCCAGGGCGACACTTTGAGGAGAACAAGATCACCAACTTGAAATTCGAGAGGCTTTCGTCTACGATCTGCGTAACTCTTCTGTCGGCTTCTGGCAGTCAGCAGATGATCACGGATCTTGGCGATTTTATCGGTTGTCTCTTGAACAAGTTCGGGTCCTGTGATTTGAGCTTCACCCACTTCGCTCCAACAAATCGGGGAGCGGCACTTACGACCGTAAAGTGCTTCAAATGGGGCCATACCAATACTGGAATGATAGCTGTTATTATAAGAGAACTCAATCAAAGGCAGGTGCGAATCCCAATTACCTCCAAAATCAAGAACACAAGATCGGAGCATATCCTCAAGAGTTTGGATAGTTCGCTCAGACTGACCGTCAGTCTGAGGATGATATGCCGTACTCATGTCCAAGCGAGTTCCTAGAGCAGATTGGAGAGATTTCCAAAAGCGAGATATAAAACGGCCATCGCGATCGGATATGATGCTCAAAGGAGTACCATGGCGGCAGACAATTTCCTTGACATAAAGCTGCGCGAGATGCTCAACACGGTAGTTTTCACGAATGGGCAGAAAGTGAGCAGATTTAGTCAATCGATCCACTATTACCCAGATGCTATCATGTTTGCTTGCTGTCAAAGGTAACTTGGTAATAAAGTCCATCGCTACACATTCCCATTTCCACGTAGGAATTTCAGGTTGTTCGAGCAAACCAGATGGGCGTTGGTGTTCAGCTTTCACTTTAGAACAAGTCAGGCACTTAGCTACGAACACAGCAATATCCTTTTTCATACCGGGCCACCAATAAGTTATGCGCAAATCCTTGTACATCTTATCAGCGCCGGGATGAATAGAATACCGAGATTTGTGCGCTTCACTCAGGATATCAGCGCGAAGATTCTCATCAAAGGGAATCCAGATGCGATTAAGATAACAGAGAATTCCACTCAGATTAGGGACAAAGAGTGCTTCCGCGCCACACGCTAACTCGGCGCGAAGGTTACCATTACTGATGGATGCGCGCTGCGCGTCACGAATACGCGATTCAAGGTTGCTTTGAATCGGCGCGAAGTGAAGCTGGGTGCGCGGCAATATACAGTTAAGCTGGCAGGGTTTTCGGCTGAGCGCATCGGCTACCACATTAGCCTTACCAGGATGATACCGGATCTCACAATCGTAATCGCTGATGAGTTCGCTCCATCGGCGTTGTCTCATGTTAAGTTCCTTTTGATCAAAGATATGCTGAAGGCTTTTATGGTCAGTGTAGAGGATACACTTAGTACCATAAAGGTAGTGTCTCCAGATCTTCAAGGCAAAAACAACTGCACCAAGTTCGAGGTCGTGAGTTGTATAATTCTTTTCATGAATTTTGAGTTGCCTTGATGCGTAAGCGATAACCTTGCCTCGTTGCATAAGAACACAACCGAGACCTTGGTTGGAGGCATCGCAATACACGACAAAATCATCATTACCCTCAGGTAGCGCAAGAACAGGAGCTTTACACAACAAACGCTTGAGCGTCAGAAAGGCTTCTTCTTGTTTCGAGCCCCAAATATACGGTTTACCTTTGTGCGTCAGAGCTGTTAAAGGCAAAGCGATCTTCGAGAAGTTCGAAATAAAGCGCCGGTAATAACCAGCTAAGCCTAGAAAGGAACGGATCTCAGAAGGAGAGGATGGCGTAATCCAGTTCTTGATTGCTTCAATCTTGGATGGGTCGACATGAATACCCATCTTGTTTACAACATGACCAAGAAACTGTACTTCATCAGACCAGAATTCACACTTGGAAAGCTTAGCATAGAGCTGCTCGGTTCGAAGCTTCTGCAACACCAACCGAAGATGTTGCTCATGCTCGGCCTTGGTCTTAGAATACACCAGAACATCATCGATAAACACGATCACGAATTTATCCAAGAAAGGCCTACACACCCGATTCATTAGATCCATGAAAACGGCGGGTGCGTTGGTTAGACCGAAGGACATGACCAAGAATTCAAAATGGCCATAACGAGTTCGAAAAGCAGTCTTCGGAACATCTTCATCGCGGATGCGCAACTGGTGATAGCCAGAGCGGAGATCAATCTTCGAGAAACAGGAGGCACCTTGGAGTTGATCAAAGAGGTCGTCAATACGCGGTAAGGGATACCGGTTTTTAATGGTTAGTTTGTTCAACTCGCGGTAATCAATACACATGCGAAACGATCCATCTTTCTTTTTAACGAACAACACCGGAGCACCCCAGGGCGAAGAGCTAGGGCGAATGAATCCTTTAGCAGTCAACTCTTGAAGTTGGCTTGCCAATTCTTGCATCTCAGCGGGCGCAAGACGGTAAGGAGATTTAGCCACGGGGGAAGCGCCAGGGACAAGATCAATACGAAACTCGACTTCACGAGCGGGAGGGATACCAGGAAGATCATCAGGAAAAACTTCAGGAAAATCACGCACAACAGGGATATCGCGAAGCTTCTCCTCTTCAGCAGGTTTAACCACATGGGCTAGAAATGCAATACACTTCTTCCGCATGAGTCTTTGGGCTTCGGCGCAAGACATAAGTTTAAGACCACTGGAGGGTTTTTCGCCGTAAATGTAAAGATCACCATTTTCTCGAGGTAGGCGAATCAATTTCTTGGCGCAAATAACTTCGGCGCAATTATGCGAGAGCCAGTCCATACCAATAATAACATCAAAGCTTCCAAGAGGCATAGGGATGAGGTCAATCAGAAAATCGTTTTCGTTAAGATTAAGCGTACAATCTTTAATCACTGAGTTAATTAAAATAATTTCACCATTAGCCAATTCAACTGAAAAATCTTCTTTTAAATCGTTGCGCGGTCGCGCAAGCTTCTGCTCGAAGGCGCGAGAGATAAAGCTTCGATCGGCGCCAGTATCAAAAAGTACAGAAGCATAAAATCCGTTAAGTAAAAATGTACCATTAACTACGTCATTATTCGCTTGCGCTTGGTGCGCGGTTATGTTAAAAGCTCGTCCACGCGTTACTTGGTTTGAAATCTGGTTCACCGGATTCGCTTGCGTAATCTGAACTTGTAGTCTTGGGCACGCGTTCCGGAAATGACTGGGATCACCGCAGTTAAAGCACGATCTGGGTCGTGGGTTTTGGTAGATTGATTGAGGGTTTTGCGGGTAGACTGGTGGTGTTGGCGCAATTGGATTGGCGGGAAGGACTCTACAGTTTTCAGCAGTGTGACCAGTACGGCCACATCGGTTAAAAAGTCGACACGGGGTTTGGGTTGGGTGGTGAAATCTACAGGTTGGGCAAAAGGGATGGTTTCCTGTGTAAGGTTTCTTAGGAGGCGGGGCAGGGAGTGCTGGATTGGTTAGGGCATAGTTGTGAACTACAGGGGGAGTTGGGTAAGCTGACAGAGGGTTAGGCGCGTAAACTGGGGGTTGGTATGCGGGTTGCTGGACAATGGGCGGGTTGGTAAGCGCATAGGCCTTGCGCCTGCGCTTGAGGTTGTTTCGGTTTGAGGGTTCAGGTTTGGTTTCTGCGGGTTCAGGGGCAGTTTTGGGTTTGGTCTTCTCAGTTCCCCGCAGGAACAGGGTTCCTGCTCTGACATGGTTGTCGCTGAGCACAGCGGCCAACTCGATGGCGTCAGAGAGGGTAACTGGGTTTCTGGCCCATACAGAATCTTGAATTTCCATGGGGAGACCCCCAAGGAATTTCTCGATTGCTCGGCGTGAAGGGGTAACAAGGTGAGGGACCAGTAAGCTTAGCTCGTGGAAGCGCGTCGCGTACTCGCGCGCTTCACCGCTGTATTGCTTCAAGTTCCAGAATTCTTCCTCCAGGCGCTTAATTTCGTTGGGAGGGCAGAATTCTCGCGTAAGAATTTCCTTGAATTCCTCCCATGTCATGCTAGAAGCAGCTTCTGCGCCACGCGCATGGGCTACTCCATTCCACCATGTAAGCGCTCTGGATTCCAGGACACTGGAAGCATATAGGGTTCGTCTTTCTGAGGGGCATTGGGTGTGAAGGAAAGTGTTTTCAATCTTCTCAAGCCATTGGAGCATCACGGTGGCTCCTTCAAGACCTGTGAACTTCGGAGGGTTACCCCGCATTAAATGTCTTAATGTTATAACTCGAGGTGTTGGTATTGTTTTGGCTCAAAGCTTGGGCTATTGCGGCGGCCATTTCCTGGGAACGTTGCTGTCTACGCATGCGCGAGGCTTCTCTTCTCTGAAATCGGCGAGATAGCGGAGGCATTCTATAAAAGTTTTAATTTTAGTTAATATCTTGGTTTTATCGCAAAGTATAACTTTATAAAGCTTGGTTTCACGGAGTTAGATGCTATCAAAAGTTAAAGTAAAATAAATGACCCAAAATGCAGACTTAATAAAGGTAACAAATTCGAATCAGAAATCGACAATTCATGTATCACCATGACTTCCGAATTCCCAAATTAAAATATACGAGTAAACGAGTATTGGAGATTGACGATTCATGTATCACCATGACTTTCCAATCTTCAATATAAAATATACAAGAAAATGAGTATTGGAGGTTGACAATTCATGTATCACCATGACTTTTCAAGTCTCCAACCTCAGAACATAATCGTAAATGGAAATTGAAAATCAACTATTCATGTATCACCATGACTTTTCGGGTTTTCAAATCCCACAAACGAATATGTAAGTAAAATCAATAAAAATCGAAATTCAACCAAAATCGAAATATCGCGAAATAAAACATAAAATCATATACTGCGCAAGTGCGAGCATATTCATAAATAACGAGTAATTAACAATAAGCGCGCAAACATGAGATTTCTCTCAGGCGCGAGAAGGGACTCTTAGGTATTCTAGGCCGTTACGTCTAACCACCTATCCTAAAGTCAACGAGCTCTGATACCAATCTGTAACACCCCGACCAAAGGCGGATTATACATCGGGGCGCCACATATTGCTTCATTACTCGCGACACTATTGGTGTCAATATTTATTAATACACATTTTATCGCGCACGCGCAGCGGGGAAAATATAGAACATAAATCAAACATAAATCAATATATTTTAAATTATAACATTCAAACAACATTAACTTGTCTTGATACATTTTAATCTAGGTCCAAAAGTAAAAACGTCCTATGTGTCCACAAGCTCCAAAACAGCTACTGCAAACCTGAACATGTGTTAAAATAAACGTCAAACACTTGCGTGTTGGTGAGAAATCAAGTTTAGTACAATACATAGATAACAATAAATCTGCGCGCAACATGTGTATGTCTGGTTTTCAACAAGGGTGTAATCTGATCGGGACCAACTCTAAGAGACAAGACTGCCAGTGCTCACAATTGAGCTCACAAACAAGACTAACTGTGCATGTGTAAACAAAAGAGAAAATCATAAACGATAGTTCTCCCGTGTTCATCTAATGGTACCATGAAAACTGCGGAATAGACCGTCAATACGGTTAATGATCCACACATACAAATAAACAGCCAAGTCTACGTCCTCAACACATGGGATACTGCGCGACTAAAGTTCATAAACAGTTTAAGACTCAAGTTTTGTATGAACAACATGAACATCCCAAAGCATTTAAAATAAAAAGGGATTAGATACGAGATAACTCACTTGATAAACGATGCGGTGTAAGATAAAGCAAGAACCAACTTTAAACAAGCACAAGTTAACCTATAAATAAGATTATTGTTTTAATGATCTGTTTTAAGTCTTGATAATAAGTTAGCATAATTAATAAGTAAATTATTATATATTACCGGAAAAGCAGGGCAGAACAGGGAGGAAGACGGAGGCAGAGAGGAAGACGGCAGAGAGAGCAAGGAGCAAGAGAACAGGAGAGATTAAGTGTTTTGTGTGTGTAGTGTTAGGAAAAATAATGTTATTATTTATAGAGAAACCCTAGGGAACACAATCCCTAGGAAAAGGGGAAAAGATCTCAAAAAGCAAAAGATTCCAAAAGCAAAAGATATCAAAAGATATGGCAGCTGCAGGGGCAAGATAAAGCTGACAGCGAACAGTAAAAGGCATGGGCAGGTCAGATAAAGGTACTGGTCAAGCATGGCAAAAGCAGATCTCAAAAGATAATGTCAGTCACTTTATCTGTCAACCAATGGGGTTGGTGCGCATGCTGCGCCGAAAGTAACTATTCAGACATTAGATGGGTCAGGTCAACGGCTCAAAAGATAAGACAACACAAAGCAAACGGCTAGATTTAAACAGAAGATACAAAGGTTAAGCGCGGGAAGGCTGAGTGCGCGAGCGCGAAGGCTGGCACAACAATTCTTAGCGCACTGCGGGAAGAATCACATCCTTAGCGTGCTGTGTGAACTAGAATTCTAAGCGCATCGCGGGAAGAACATACATTCTTAGCGCATCGCGGGAAGAACATGCATTCTTAGCGCGCTGCGAGAAGAGTTCTCTTCACGCATCGCAGGAACAAGATGTCTTCACGCAGGCTTCCATGTAAGGAGTCTGGCGCGTGGAGCTGCAGACATCCTTAGGCGGGAAGAACCAAAGGACAAGCAAAGAGTTGAGGGAAACAAGGCTTAAGGGTGGGACGGCGACAAGAGGGAAAAGAAGGCGGAAAGAGAGAAGGGGGATGGGACGGCGGAAAGAAAGAGAGAGAGAGGCGGGAAGGAAAATATATACATATTATTTAAAAGTAAAATATAAGTATAAATATTAAATAATAAAAGAGAGATCGGGTCAGAGAAACGGGTACCTGGGTCGGGTCGGATCGGGGCAGATGTCACAAAGTGTACCGGTCGCGTATAGCACAGATGACGAAAGTCCGGATATCGAACTCGAAGACACGTGAAAACGTTTATAATCACTAAACTCTAACCAAGACTCACCAAAATATTTAATTAATTTATTTTAGAATTTATTTTAACTACTTAACTTAATTAAATGAAAACTTTTGACAAAACTTTGAAAACTTTGGTTTAAATTCAATGTATAAAGACGTCTACCTAGGAATGAATCATGTTGACAGAAATAACAAGATAACGGATTGGAAATATTCATGACACCGGTTATAAAAGATGACACAACTAAAACTTGTTTAAGAAAGTCAAATTACCTCTCAGTCTCTCTAACAAACTCCAACTTATTTTAATTGATTTTAAAGAATAAACCGGAAAAACAATTATTAACGTGTTCAAATGACGACTCTCCTCTCGGTCTCATCGACACACTATCCTAATGGAGACAAATACTATGTCACCAAGGATCAAGGAACAATTTAACTTAACCCAAATTAAACCAACTAATTGCACATAAACACTCAAACTCGACAAGACAAAAACCCGCTCTCACGCGGTCTTAATTCTAACAAGTAAAAGCAACGAGACAATATTACTTC